>NW_007252935.1:1065744-1107570 GCF_000164805.1 Carlito syrichta
TGAGGCGGAAGGATCACCGGAGCCCAGCAGGTCGAGGCTGTGGTGGCCGGAAGCGGCCACTGCACTCCAGTCTGGGCGACAGAGTGAGACTCCAACTCAAAAAAAAAAGAAGAAAAAAAAAGGGCATACAAGATAAAATGTAAAATTAGCAGATGAAGCTATTGGGATAGAAGGAAGATAGCAAAAATAGAAAAAGTGGTAAAGATAGAGACAACTTGTATAAGATCTTGTAAGTACTCTGGAGATAGGCTACTAATTTGGCTCCATGCTTCTTAGCAGCCAAGACAAAGGAGTGTGACCAGATACGTAGTCCACAGGGTTTTCAACAAGGCAGTAACTCAGGAAAAGCACAAGTACTCACCATACAGGGACAAGTGGACCGTGCTGTCCACAGTACACTGGTAGTAAGTGTAGCTGTAGCAATTACTGCTGGAGACAGAGAAGAGCTTCCATCTATTTTATGGGAAATTTGAATTTGCTTCTATGTCCCTATTGTTCACATTTTTGGAGTTTTGCTAATTCCTAAGGAGAATCCACAGAGTGTAAACTTTCCATTACTTATTTCCTTCTCAATGTAAATTAAGTGATAATTGAAGTGAGATTAAAAACTAGACACTGCCGGGCTCGATGGCTCAGCCTGTGTAATTCCAGCATTTTGGGAGACTGAGACGAGTGGATTGCCTGAGCCCATGGGTTCGAGACCCACCCAGGCAACTTGGCAAGACCTCTTCTCTACAATAAATCAAAAATTAGCTGGGCGTGGTAGTGCGTGCCTGTAGTTCTGGCTACTTGGAAGGAGGTGGAAGGATCGCCGGAGCCCAGCAGGTTGGGGCTGCCGTGGCCAGGAATGTGCCACTGCACTCCAGTCTGGGCGACAGAGTGAGACTCCAACTCAAAACAAACAAAAAAAAACACAACAACAACAACAAAACGGAACAGGATACTTACACTTCCTGAACACTGCTTTAGAAGTACAGGCTCATGAAGTTTTAAATTTTTATGACTTTTTGTTGTAAAAAGGACTGTAATCACTAGATGGCAGTATCAACAGCCTTTTGGGAAGTTAAATAGGATTGTGACTCTTAGTACCAAAAATGCATAAAAGTAGGAAAACTGTTTAATTGAGTATACAGGATCTCATTTCTATGCCCTACATGAAAGTATTTTTCTATTTCTTTCTACTCTTTTGTTTGAGGCCAGGGAAAAGGCACTATACAAGCATCTCTGGGTGGCACTGGAGGGCCATTTTTCACAAGGAGCCAGTTTGCCAGTGGTGTACTCAGCTCTTAGTCACGCTAGGGACTGCAGGGTTCCCAGCCACATATTCTTGCTTCTTTGAACTTTCAGACTGGAGTTACTGACCATAGCTCACAAAACAGCTGTGGGACAATGGTGAACTGATAAGTACAAAGAAGTGTTTAGTAAATGGGATAATTTTCAGTTCCTCGGTGTTTGCTTAGTTATTGTCTTTAGTATGAACATCATGTGAGGTGATTTTCTCTATTTATGTGAAGTCTTTTACCCATTTCCATCTTTGAAGAATGATTACATACTTTTTTATTTTAAAAAATGAAAAAGTTGGATTTATTTTTAAATCATACTCATATAAAATTAGTGGTATTTGAGTTTTAGGATGTTTATACCATATCTTGGGTAGCCCTTGAAAAGTCTTAGCAAAACAGTGGCAGTTTCTTAACAGTAGTGCTGCTGGTGTTGTGAGTAGGACAGTTCCCCACTAGGCGAGTCTGTCCTGCAGGGTATTCTGTATCCCTAACCCTTGCCCCACTAAATGCCAGAAGTGGCCCTCAGACATGACTAGCCAGTAACATGACCAAGCCAGTAACACGACCAAGTGGTGGGCGGTACTGCCCTGTGTTGAAAACTGCTGGTTTTGGTGTGAGTTATGGGGCTTGTGGAATTTCGTGGCTATAATTTTTCAAAGAAATGTTTATTCGTCTATTTTGTTTTGTTTTTGAGTTGGAGTCTCACTCTGTAGCTCAGACTGGAGTGCAGTGGCACAACCCCAGCCACCGCAACCTCAACCTGTGGGCTCCAGCAATCCTTTCACCTCAACCTTCCAAGTAGCTGGAACTATAGGCGTGCACTACCATGCCCAACTAATTTTTGATTAATTATAGAAACAAGGTCTCGCCAAGTTGGTCAGGCTGATTTCGAACCTGCAGGCTTAGGCAATCCACTCGCCTTGGCCTCCCAAAGTGCTGGGATTACAGGCTGAGCCACCAAGCCCAGCCTATTCATCTATTTTATATTTAAAAAATCACAACCAAGGCCTATCACCTTAAAGTTCTCATTGATATTTATGTTTCCTGATTATTATTAATTCTACATAAACACAGTTTTTACATAGCACAAAAGTATACATGTATAATTTTATGGTACACTTTTTTATATAACCTTAGCATGTACTCTTTATTGTACTCATTGTTTATTTAGCCCACACTTCATGTCAGGGTAGTCCCTTCTCCTCTACCGTGTTTACCCATTGCCTTTTTAAATGACTTTCATTTGGGAGCAGTGACTCACACCTATAAGCCCAACACTTTGGGAGGCCAAGGTGGGAGGATTGCTTGAAACCAGGAGTTTGAGACTATCCTGGGCAATATAACAAGTCTCCATGTTGACAAAAAATTAGCCAGGTGAGTGGATTGCCTGAGCCCGCGGGTTCGAGACCCACCTGGGCAGCGAGACCTCATCTCTACAATAAATCAAAAAATTAGCCGGGCGTGGTAGCGCATGCCTGTAATTCCAGCTACTTGGAAGGCTGAGGCAGAAGGATCGCCGGAGCCCAGCAGGTCGAGGCTGCGGTGGCCGGGAACGGCCACTGCACTCAAGTCTGGGTGACAGAGTGAGACTCCAACTCAACAACAACAACAAAAAAATTAGCCAGGTATGATGGCACATACCTGTAGTCGCAACTACTCAGGAAGCTAAGGTAGGAGGATCACTAGAGCCCAGGAGTTTGAGGCTGCAATAAAGTATGATTGTGCCACTGGATGCCAGCTGGGGCAACAGAGTGAGACCCTGTCTCTAAAATAAAAGTTAAAAAAATAACTTTTTTGAAAGTTGCAGTTATTTATTTTTTCTCATGTGAATTTTAGTATAATTTTCTTGATACTAAGATACTGTGAAGCATTTTTATTGCATTTTAATTAATAGTGTTATTAGACGGGTAACTTGGCAATATTCTTTGCTCTTTTAGTCTATCTGATATCATATGCTCTTTGTTTTTGCTAGACTTCTCTTTTTTTCTTCCTTTTAAAATGTACTGAGTGAGAAAACCTTACCTGTGATGTTTTGGATACTCACATTTTAAAATTGTGCTAGTTGAGAACAAAAATAATAATCTTAATTTCTTTCTCTTTTTCTTTTGTCATCATCTAGACTAAAAAAGCTACTTGAGCTTAGGGAATTTAAGACTCCCATTTGTTCTTATGGTACCTAGCACAGGGCGGTCACATAGTATATCCTCTAGGCTAAGACTTGATTCATTGATATGTTCTCAACTTACTTTCCCTGTTTTGTCTATGCTTTAGTGCATTTAACACCAGCTTCTAGAGCTAGGTTAGGTTAGCATAAAGTATGTCCAAGACATTAGGAGCAAAGTTATATATTCCCTTTGACATTTAAAGGCAGAAGATAGTGGCAGAGGAGATCCCAAGTAATACCTGACCCATCTAAAGACTCATGAGGAATGAAAGAGAACAGGGAAAACAACTGCTGAATCTAGGTGGGGAAATGCTGGCCTGCATCTGGTCCTTGGCATGCCAAGATCCAAAGGTGGTGCCAGCTGATAGCGTATGTTCAGCACCTGCATTGATGCCACTTGCCTGCCCAGACAAGACTTCAGACACAAAAGCCTAAGGAAAGCTTCTCAAAGTAAGGATCAACAGGGATTCTTCTATATCCCTCATACCAGTGTTGCCTCCCCACCCAGCTTCAGCCTAGCAACGCACCCTACTGAAACTCAATAAAGATGTGTTGTTTAATGCTAAAGGGTGTCAACCAACAAAATGGAATTTTCAGGTTTAGGCAAATTTGCGAACTTATTTGGGTTACTAGACTTTTAACTTTTATCCAATCCCTAGAACTACCTCATTGCATGATATATTCATGAGAACTAAAGTGAAGCCTTTTGGTAGTCACTTCAGTGACTCTTCAAGGTTTAGATGATACTCTATCTACTCATGTCTGAAGCAACTTGGATGAAAGGTGGCAGATCTTGTGCTGGTTATTAGACTAGACATTTTAAACACGCTTAAATTGCTATCAAACTGCGAGGCTCAAATCTTAAATTTTAATTTACAGAATCTATATTTTGTTCATCACTTCTCCAAGCTGTCACTTAACCTAAAAACTGCTGTCTTTACAAACCTGGTAGAGAAATATTTGATTTATGTTCACTTGATGCCTGTCAAATTTCACCATTGGGATTTCTGAATACTTTCTATCATCCATCCATCCATCCATCCATCCAAGCTTAAGTACCCTATGTAAGATACTCAATATCAATCCAGATAGTAATTATTCTACATGGCCTAAAATCTCAGTGGCTTTCAACAGCAAGCACTGATTTTTCACTCACTGTATGTCCACTGTGGGTCAGCTGGAGCTTTGCTCATCATTGACCTTAATCTGTTGATGAAGCAGCCTCTGTTTACTACTCTTGCTACTCTTTATAGCAGAGGAAGAAAGATAACAGGGTGAAGTTCCATGCTAGCTCTTAAAGGCTTCCTCCTGGAAGTGATATGGGGTGTTTCTGCTGACATTTCATTGGTGAAAGTGAGTCACATGACCATGCCTCAGTTCATTGTGAGCAAGGATATGCAATTTCTCCTTGGGAAGGAACAGGAAATTTTGGTGAATAGTAATGGAATCTACCACATGTCTAAAATGCAATTCCTGCCCTAGTCTAAAAGAGAATAATTTCTGTTTCTCAAAAATATAGTATCATAAGTGAATGGCAGGTCAGGTTGATTTTTCTTTTTCATTCTTATAGGGAATCTATTATTATGTCTAATAAAGTATAATAAAGAGTTTGTGATGTATTTGAACTTTTTTTTTTTTTTTAAGCTAGAGACAAGTCTCGCTCTGTCGTCTAGGCTGGAGTGCAGTGGTGCAATCATAGCTCACTACAACTTCCAACTCCCGGGCTCAAGCAATCAGCTCGTGCCTCAGCTTCCCAAGTAACTAGAACTACAGGTATATACCACCATGCCCAACTATTTTAAAAATATTTTGTAGAGATGAGGTCTTGCTGTGTTGCCCCAATTGATATTGAGCTCCAGGTCTCAAGTGATCCTCCTGGCTTAGCTGTCATCCTCTCACTTCAGCCTCCCAAAGTACTGAGAATACAGGCGTGAGCCCCCATGCCCAGCCTATTTGAACTGCCTTTAATGTAATTTCACTATTCTAATTTCTTTAACAGTGGCTTAATTCTTTAACAGTTCATATTCTGCAACTGTCACTTGTTGACTTTGTTGTTAAACATTTATTTTTTAAAACCAGACATGTCTTTTGTCTTCAAAAGATAAATTGAATCAGTTAGGAGAAGGTTTGGAGAGAAGGAAGGAGGGGTAGCAAATGTCTCTTATTCTAGGTTTATTTCCTTATTAATTTTCTCAAAAATGATATCCCCTGGTCACATGAGTTTATCTGTTTAGTCTGAGAAGTGAGGTTTGGAACCTTACAGTTTTGCTTGTCAGTTTGATTCTGAAGGCAGCCTGGCAGGCAGAGCCCAGTGTCACCTTTACAGCTACTGGGTGGTGATAAGAGTCCAGCTACTCTTCTTTCATCTGGCTGTAGGAGGAGGCACACCAAAATGTGCTGGTAGGAAAAATTACTTCCCAGGCTAAAGTTTTCCCACCATCAGCTTGGGCGGATAGGCAGACACTCTGTACCTATCTTCCTTGGCAGAAACTCAGATCAGCAGGCCAGTTCCTGACACGTACATAGACACACTCTGAATTGCTTGTCCTGTTTGCCTTTTTCCTGCTCAGGTTTCTCACGGGAGTAGGCTCCACTTAAGACTTATCTCTTTTGTGAGAAAGAAAACATGTATTTATAGAATGGAATATCTTACCAAAAGAGGGTGTGGGCAGAGTGGAGGATGAAATGAATCCTGACTGTTGTCAGTCAACAGTATTTATGGAACCACCCTCCGGATGTCAAGCTTACAGTGGGCAGTTATCAAAGAAATATGTCTGGCCCACCTGCTTCCTATAATCCAGCCTGCACACAAGGCATCATCCTGAAGATTACTTCTATTATGACCCATGGAATTCAGATTCCTCTGGGTAAAGAACAATATTTTTAAGAATCAAATTTGCCTAACATCCAGGATCTGTTAGAAACTCAAATGGAGTGAATGAAAAAAACAACCCCATTGAAAAATGGCAAAGGACATGAACAGACACTTCTCAAAAGATGACATACAAGCAGCCAATAAACACATAAAAAATGCTCAGCCTCATTATTCATCAGAGAAATGCAAATCAAAAATACAATGAGATACCTCCTAGCCCCAGTAAGGATGACCATCATTAATAAATTAAAACAACAACAGATACTGGCGTGGGTGTGGAGAAAAGGGAACGCTTCTACACTGTAGGTGGGAGTGCACGCTAGTTCAGCCTCTTTGGAAAGCAGTGTCGCAATTCCTAAAAGAGCTCAAAATTGACCTTCCATGTGAACCAACAATCCCCATTCTGGCAGTATGTCCAGAGAAACATAAATCGAACTACAAAAAAGATAACCTGCATGTGCATGTTTCTTGCCGCATGGTCCACAACAGCAAAAACATGGAACCAACCCTACTGCACATCAAAAGTGGACTGGATAAAGAAAATGTGGTACATATACATGATATATTATCATGCAGTCATAAAGAACGAATCATGGCCTTTGCAAAAAGTTGGATAGAGTTGGAGACCATCGTACTAAGTGATCTATCACAGAAACAAAGGACTGATTACTACGTGTTCTCGTTCATAAGTGGGCCTTGAACTTTAGTCACACTAGCACAAGGGAGGGATAGGCAGTCGCTAGACATTGCTAGAGGAGAGTGGTAGGGAGGAGGGGGGGAGACACTTGACAACACAAAGGGTACTTGGTTCAATACCAGGGGAAGTGAGGACCACCTAGAAGCCAAACATCACCTGCATGCAGCCTACTTATGGAGTTAATCCTCACTTGTACCCCACATCTTTAGAATAAAATAAAATATAATTTTAAAAAGAATAAAATTCACAGATTGGATCCCCTGTAATGTGAAACTGTGGCATTCACTGAGAAAAAGGTAGGATGGTCTCCATTCCAGATCATATTTTAAAATTCAAGAAACAGGTGTTGTCTCCTTGTCAAAACATCGGGCATAATTTAAGTCCTCATTTAAAAGAAATACTTTCTTAAGTCATAAGGTACCTCAATAAGCAAAGTTTGGTTAATAATTCTCTACTTCTCTCCTTTGACAAGACAAAGAATTTTTGCTTAAAATCTTTTAAGCAAAAATTGCATCTTTTAAATAAATATACTCCTTCCTAGGCACCCGATTCACTGTTCATACACACAGTAGGCTTCTGTGGAATGATTTTATTTTAAATGATGATGAATGCCAGAGCTTGCTCAGTTTTTTTGTTTTCAACTATAACTAGTCATCTGAGAAGTGATGCTTCAGTTCACTAAGAAAGCTCATGCACACTGGATGGGGAGGCAGTGTTTTCTCCTCTTATTCCTGAAATCTGATGTCTGTCCTGAAACAAAATTGGCTCCATCCTAATAGTCCATGTACAACCTACTGCTCCTGGTAGATTGAACAAACTTTCCTGCCACCTTAAAATAGAGAATAAACTTGTCAAAGAAGAAAAGTAGAGAATTATTAACCAAACTTTGCTTATTGAGGTACCTTATGACTTAAGAAAGTATTTCTTTTAAATGAGGACTTAATATTTTCTGAACTTAAACTTCCTGCCTGCTGGGGAAAATACGCAGGATCCTTAGAAGGAAAAATGTCCATAATGAAGTACAAACCTCTCTTTTTCAATTCTTACCCAGGTTAGTGAAAAAGCTTCCTTTGGGGCTGAATCTTCCATCCTTGCTTCAGAGTCAATAACTGCTCCAAGGACGAGGAAAATTACAGTGCTTTTGAAGTTTGGAAAGTCCTCTTACCCAAACCTCAATAATAGTTTGAATAATGTTATTTTTTAAGCCACACAGTACTTAAAAGCATCACACAGTTTATTTTATATAGTTGGGTAGAAGAGGGACAAGAGAGAACAAAGAAGTATTAAATCGAGGCTGTAGTATCAGGGACACACTGATATGATAGCAACTTCTTCTTTGGGGCAGGTATTACATATTGTTGTCCCTGTCCCACATCATCAGATTTGGTTGGCCTAGTTGCTTTTAATTTTGAAAACGTGGTATTTACCCCCCCAAAAGCTAATATTAATTAGAATAGCTAAATCTATCATTCTTTTAGAATCAAATGAGCTACTATATAATCATAATAACTTTCCAGCATTCAGCTAGGGATAAAGATACGTGATGATCCACAACAAATGTTACCTTTGATTTGTGGGTGCATGCAGGCTACAGAACATAGATTTTCACACGTCAGGCTTACTGTGGTTTTTTGGGTTTTTTTGGAAGTTGGAGTCTCACTCTGTTGCTCAGGCTGGAATGCATCGATGTGCTGGGCTCCTGCGATCCTTCTGCCTCAGCCTTCCAAATAACCGGAACTACAGGCGCACGCTACCATGCCTGGCTAATTTTTTTTTAATTTATTTATCGTAGAGACGAGGTCTCACCAATTTGCTTGGGCTGGTCTCAAACCCACGGGCTTAGGCAGTCCACTTGCCTCAGCCTCCCAAAGTGCTGGGATTACAGACTGAGCCACTGAGCCCAGCCCTACTGTGATTTTTAAAGGTTTTGTATATGATATAATCCTGTATTAAAATGTTGAAACTTATTAAAATATTGACAGTTTGCTTTGATTTTAAAGTAGTTTAAATAGACTCTCCCTCAAGTAGGATTGTTTTTCTGAGTATATTTAGCTGACTTAAATTCTTTTGTTGTATTCTTAGTTTTCTAGTTCAAGTCTAGGTAGGTCAGAAAACTTCATTTAGACACACTAGTGTCTTCTGAAACTCTTGTGCTATTATTCAGTGTCATTAACCACATCCCATTTCTCTCCCATCTTGCCTTGGAATGGGACGTTAATTATTAAGCAGCCCATCACCTAAATAAAACCTGCTTTCATGGGCCAACGTGAGCAACAAGTAATTCTTGCCAAAAAAAGCACAATAATAATAGTAATAATAACTTTTTAAAATGACATATTGGGATAGAATAGAATTTAGCAATGTAAGGTTTGAAGGAATAAGAAATAGCACCTCTTTTTTCAGTGACCACAACCCTTTTGACAATTTTACTCTTGACTAGTTTTTTGGTACCTGTTTGCTAACTGATTTGATCACATTCCAGATTGGAAATTAGTCATCATTTGATTAACCAGAGTCAAGCCTCTGGAATCAAATTATCTAATAAATTATCTCCCATCTGGTCTATATCGTCATGCTTAAGGTCTAAACTTCCAAATTCCTTTCAGAATCCATAATACCAGAGACTTAAGGTACTCGGTCTCTCTTCTGTCTTCAGTCTCCATACCTGACCCATTAGGAAACCTAATATATTTAGCTAAAAGTTTTACTATGGGTCCTCATCTGATAAAGGTAATCAGAAAACTGACAGCTACCAGATAGCATGTTGGTAGAATGGCTAGTAATTGCAACCAAAGATAAATTAATAATTTTGAGCTATTTATATTAGCTTTTGCCAAAATTATATCTTTAAACTTGGGCTTTATGAAACATTCCTGACTATAATAAAACAAGTGTGAGCAAAGCCTTCATGTGCACTTGAGTCAGGTTCAAGTCCCATGCAATACTAAATTGACAAGTGTAGAAATTTTCAAGTCATCATTACAAAAAGAATCTGAGTCCACACAAGGATTTCTGACCAGACTGGGTTAGGGGTGAGGGAGGGGGTGGGGAGCATACACAACTTAAAGACCTTTGACCTCAGTCATTTTGCATTGGTATGTCTACTCTGTTCATAAATCTGCGAGGAACAGGGATTCTAGGGAATTCGAGATTTCTTTTAAAGTCTGAAACTCCATTCTTTCCTTTCCTGTGACTAGTGGACATTCCTCCAGCCAGCAGTGATTTCTTCTTTCCTTTCTTCTCAAGAAGAGCATGGGCTATGCTCCCATCTCTTAAGCAGAGCTACCACAAATGCAGCTCATATCTCAGTTTTCAGTTCTGCTTATTCACTCACTTGCTCCCGAACCACCCTACCCATCGTGGCATCTTATTGTTGGACTTCATGTGACACCTGTGCTTGCCAGTGTAAGGGTTACAGTCTAGACATGGGAGGTAAGGAAGTCCAGATGTTTCACCAGAAGGCTCTGGTTTGTCCTGGGGATCTCTGGTGTTGCTGAAGCCTCTTGAGAGGGAAGGATGGAGGGAAAAAGGGAAGAGGGGAAGGAAAGAAGCTTCTACAAAGTTTGTTTTTCACTAAAAATATTTCCAGCTCTTCTTTAAACTTATAGGTTGAGAATCTTTTTCACAATACAGTACATTCTGCTTTTGATGTTCCATTGCGTCATGAGAATTTACAAGGAATGAAGGGAGAAAGGGGATAAGTAACATTTTAATTTGGGTCAGTAAAGGAGTACCTGAAACCTGTTTAAATTTATTTGGAACTGGCGACTTGGGTTTTTAGTCTCCATAAACAGCATATTTTGGAGCACAAAGAAGCTAAGAGTCTGTATGTCTCATCATTTCATGCTCTTCTCAGAGTATGGTGGGCCACAGCTTTAGACGTGGTGAGAGATGGCTACAAGGATAAATAAGGCATGGACCTTTGCCTTAGGAAGAAGCTTAAAATCCAGTGGCAGCAAAGGATAAATGCAAATAAGTAATTACTTAAATGTCAAATGGATCTAGTATGTACCTGAAGAGCTACATAGGAGCATCCTGACAAGGGGGCCAAGAATACACAATAAGGAAAGGATAGTAACTTCAATAATTGTGTTGGCAAAACGGCATAGCCACATGCCAAAGAATAAAGTTAGACCCTTATCTTATACCATATACAAAAATCTACTTGAAATAGATTAAAGACTTAAATGTAAGACCTGAAACCATAAAATCCTTAGAAGAACACATAAGGAAAAAGCATATTGACATTGAACTTGTCTGTGATTTTTTTAAAAATATGATCTCAAAAGTACAGGTAACAAAAGCAAAAACACACAAGTGGGACTACATCAAGCTAAAAAGCTTCTGCAGGGCAAAGGAGGCAACCAACAAAATGAAAAGGCAACCTACAGAATGGGAGAAAATGACTACTCAGCTATAAAAAAGAAGGAAACCCTGCCATTTGCAACAACATGAATAAACTTGGAGGACATTCTGCTAAGTGAAATAAGCCAGGGACAGAACTGGACTTGGACTTACTTTATGCCCTTGAGCAAACTAACTTATTTGTTCCTTAATTTCTAAATTATGAAATTGTGTTTGTAAGATGCTCTGGGTCTGAAAGGTGCGCCTCAGACTATGCAGCAATTAGGACTGTTAATATCCAAGGTAAACCCACAAGCCCATGGAAGTCTTCTGCTTTGGCAGTGAAATCCTGCAGATTAGCTCTGAAAGTCAGACTTCCTCATAGAGGAAAAGACTGCTACTTTCATGAGAAAGATTTAAGCATATTTTTTTCAGTATATTTTCCTAAGTCCTTATCAAGTAAGGCCCTCAGATAAGAACTGTTAAGTGTTTAGCTGTAAGCCAAAGGTTGAGGATAGGAAACATTTAAATCTTTAAGAACTTGAGTCCAACAAAAATGCTGGCTAACAGCCTGACTGAGGTGAAATAAACCTTGTTTCCAGTTTCCCAGAAAAATTGTTTATTATTGGGCAAATTTCAGACCTCCATGTTTTTGTTTCTTTCTCTCTTAATCTGCAGGAAACTTGTGGCCTTCTGATAGTTTATCCATTGTTAAGAACTGTATGTTTCTACATACCTTCTTGTTCAAGGAATGTCTAGAAAAGACCAGAACTTAAGACCACTTTAAAAAATCATTTTTAAGAAATTAGTGTTTTGAACAGGTTTCTGCCTTTCCTTAGTTTGTTAACTAAAACAGCCCCCATAGAAATATCCTGAAATAGAGTTGTTTAAACAAGTATTCAGAATAAAATGAACTGAAAGAAGTTTCAAGCTTCCTTGACCAAACATGGACCTGTGCCTTAAAATAATCAGTCCTTGAGTGTGTTGGCTAGAGGGTAACACTGCGTTTAAAGGCTCTGTGACAACTTGGCCCTCTTTCTAAGCTGCCTATATGTCTCACCACTCAGTTCCCAATTGTAACCACTCTCCACTGACCCAAATGATCATTTTCATCCTGAGCCACCTTCTTAACTTCCTTCAGAACCTCTCCTGCATTTCATTCAACTTCCTGGACCTCCCTTTTAATTTCCTACATTCTCAGGGTACACCGGTGTTTCACAATCTCTTCACGTTTCACTTTATTCCTTTTGGTGTTCTGTGTAGCCATTTTTTTGTCTTTAGTCATTCTTATTTATTTGATTTTTTTTTTCTTTCTTTCTTTAACACCTGTTTTTCCCAAGCCAAAAAGGGGGGGTATAGACAACAGAGAAGGAATAGCACAGAATGTTTCCTTAAAATACTGCCATCCTTAAATGTCTAGAATCATGAGGTGCAAGATACAGATTGTGCCACAGATATCTTGTCCTATTCTTCATTTTGTGGACAGGTCTACCCAGAGGCATGTGATGACAAGGGCAGAGACTGGATGAACTCAAGTTCCCATTCCTTTCTGTTCTTCTCCCTAAACCACTAGCCTCCTTTGAGTACCTAGGGCTACTCAGGTTGTAAATGGAAGTCTTTTCATCTTCAACCCCCAATTGATCACTCCCAGCCATATACCTTCTCTCTCCTCCCACTTGAAGCATTGTGCTTTGGCAAAGACCTCCTCTCCCTGCTGTCCCTTTTAATAAGTTTGAGCAGCAGATACTAGGATATCTCAGGAGATCTAGACTTTGGCCTCTTTTCCCAAAGTGCTCTTTGATAATGCTGCTGTGTGTGTGTGTGTGTGTGTGTGTGTGTTTTGCCAGTAAAGTAATGAACAGTCTTCTCATTTTGAAACTGCCTGCCTTCTGTTTAATGCATTGCAAAGTTGCCTCCCAGAATAACTTTAATCTGCTGTGCTATCCCAGCATTTGAATTTCCGAAAGACCAAGGGTGGATGTATGAGTACTGTGTACTAGTTTAATCATAAATATATCCTGTCCTGGATTAGTGGTTTTTGTTTTTTTGTTTTTTTTTTTCCCGTTTCTGTTTTCAGCAATAGTGGTAACCAGCCCTTAGGAATTTGAGGCCAAATAAGGGCCAGAGACTGGGAGTATTTACTTATTTGCCTAATAAGGATTTACTAAGGACCAGATTCATATACAGCCCTCTGCTATGTGAAAGTTACATGGAAAAAAAAAAGAAACACAGAATCTGACTAAAGAAGCATTCAGAACATTTATGTCAAGAATAATTATAATTTTGATGGCATAATGCTTTTATAGTACATAAAACACTCTTATAATAGAGTTGCTTATTTCATTTCCTCAGTAATACTAGAGAAAGTATTTTCTGCATCTCATGGAGGAGAAGTTGAAGCTGAGAGAGCTTCTCTCCTGACCCTTGAAGTCAGCACACAAGTGGACAGAGCTCTAGCCCAGGCCTCAGCCTGCTTGTACCTGACCTGCTCCTGCCTATGGAGTCCTCAGTGACTTTGCCTGTCTCCCGTGAGCTTTCATTCCCTTCCATGGATGACCTGTTGGATCCGATCCCATCTCGCGTTTGGACTTTGGTTTCTTTCTTGTTCTCTTCCTGATTTTGGTATTCTCAACTACAGACCCTGAACAACTCCCAGGATGGGCCTCCCAGGGTACCTGTATTTCTATTCCCAGATGTATATTTTTATGCATTAATGTATCTGACACCAGGATGCGTCTGATAGTCACCATGGAAGTTCATTTCTTCCAGAGCATTTGCCTCTGCTGGTCATCTAGGCACTACCAAACTAAGATCAAAGTATAGATTTATTGTTTGAGGGCATTTGAACCACATTGGTGGTGTGAATTCAGAATTGAAACTTGAGAGAGTACCGGTTTATGGTTCACATCTTCAGGGGAGATGCCTCCTTCTCTCTGCCTAGTTCCCAGGTTGAGACAGGCAAGTCTCTTCACCATCCCTTTCTGGGTGATCTGTTTATTTCTTTGTGGACTTTTGGTTCCCAGTTTCAGGTGGGGCTGCCTATCTTGGATGCCTTTGCTTTCTCAATAGTACGTAAAATAATGTCCATCTTGTGATCAGTGAATCTCAGAATTGATGACATGTGTTTTGTCATGAGAGCTGCTCCTGACCACTGATGACGTTGCCTTAGTGCTTTTGGCTTCAGGGAAAAAGGTGGGTGTTCCTTGCTCCCCACCTCTCAGCTGAAGGGACAAAAGCCAGAGGGGATCACTACCATTCACTCTCCCTTCCTCCAGCCACAGTGGCAGCTGCCTGACTTGGCTTCTTGCTGGTTGCACACATGTGACAGAAATATAATGTTAATAAATATTTCTACATGTAATGGAGAAACAAGCTGTAAAAACAGTCATTTGCCATCTGCTCAGATGAGTTGCTAGGAAAAGCAATGACATTTTCTGATTCAGTAACTTAACTGTTCTCTTGCCTCCTGTAAGGCACATCGTTTACAAACAAATTATAAATATCCAAATATACCTTCTGAGAGAAAAGCTTTGGTCTCTGAAGGAAATATAAATAACACATGATACTTAATTCTCCCATCTCCCAGTGAAGATCCCAAACAGCTCAATTGTAGTACTTCATGGTTGTAATCTACAGTGCAAACATGTTGGAGATACAGCACCTCATCTATGTACAGAGAGCATCAGTATAACAAAATGAAGGATTAGACTATTGGGCTCCTTAGTCATTATTCAGGGAAAGGAAAGTGTTTTAAACAAAGGTTATTTACTGAGTGCTTTCTATGTGTCAGGCACTGTACTAAGCACTTTGCATATATTTTAATTCATCTGTAAGTGGAATATAGTGCTCATTTTAAGAACAAAAGGAATAATTGAACAATAAAAGTAAAAAATAACCGAAAGCATAGGCTTGTTTCTGGTGGGAGGTGAGACTGGCTGCAGAAAGCTTAGTTAAGATAGGGTTGTTGATTGTTTAATAAAAAGGCAGAGTGGGGGTATGGCTGGTTGGTAAGAACAAATACCTTGGTATAAGCAGTTCTCTAGAGTGGTATGTATCTTTTGTTGTTGTTCAATATTAATATGTTTTACATTGCACCACAAATGCTTTCTTATTTTTTTGCCTTTGAAACAAGAGGCATGCATTTACAAGTTGAGTTGGAAATAGATTAAATATACGGTACAGTCTCTACTCAGCAAACAAAAATTATCCATGCAAGCTATGCAGCTGGCACAAGGAAGAAATGCCATTTGGCCTTATGAGCTCCCCAGGATTTGTGGGGCTTCTTCCCTGGGCAACCTTAACCAGGAAAACGTCATGGTATTCAGACCATGATTTATGACCTCTCCTTGAGGACCATCAGCTGTACCCTTGGGCTCACCCATCCACACACTGAGGCTCCTTGTTTGTACTTCCAGTCCAAACCTCTTTCCTGATTGCTACTCTACATCTTCACTCTGAACAACTTCTTGGGTCTTTTTCTTCCATATTCCTCCTCTAGGCAATGCAGGTTATTTTCATCTTTTCAGCCAGTGCAGTCATTCTAAAAACTAACCTTATTCTGTGGCTTCTGAATTCAGGTGTCTTTCACTGATTCCCATGAACAAATAAAACCCAGTTCTTCAGCTTGGCATACAAAATCCTTAGTCATCCATCCCTTGCATATTTAATTTCCCACAACTCCCTCATACACACCCATCCTGTGGTCTCTTCTTACCTTTGCATCTGCTCCAGGTCCTCTTTGAAGCCTGTACTTTCTCCTTTTCAGGGCCAACTTACTCATCTTTAAGGCTCATTTCAGGGATGGTGTCCTTGGATAACTCTTCCCTACTTCCCAGTTTAGGTTATCTGCCACTCTTCTGTGGTTCCATAGCTCTCAGCTCACACCAATTAGTATTTAACACACAGTTGCATTACAGTATGTCATCATAACTTTCTTTCTATCACTCTGTGTTCCATGAGTACAAAGACTATATCATAATTTCTGTCTTCCTAGGACTGAGTCTAGCCTTAATAGTCACTTAATAAAGGTTTGAGTGAAAAAGAAGTAACATTTGATCTTCAGTTTAAGTTTACCTATTCATGGTCAAACCTTAGAAAGTAGCAATGAAGTCTCAGCACCCTTATTTTCCTTTAACATCAGATATTGGCAGCTAGCTTCTCCAGAGTTTCTGGGCCAAAAATATTACTGAAATTCCATGCTCCTAGATTTTGATCTTTGGAATGGTATATCCACAGCATGTAATTATTTGTCTCGATAATTGGGCTTTACCTTGGAGCTTTAAGACAAGCAGTAAAAGGAATCAATGGTTTAGTGATTGTATTGTTAATCTTAAAAGGAAAGTTGAATGGAAAATATTTTAAAAACTGGTTAGAGAAGATAATTATTGAAATCATGAAGAAGATAATTACTTATTACATGTACTGTAACTGGTGCAGAGGGAGGTCTAAAGCAGCTTGTAATTTTTTTACAACTTCTTTCATATGTAGGTTTAGGAACCTTCAGGGCACTGGGCAAGGCCTTCTTTTTGGATGAATCTTTTAAAATTAATTATATAGTTACACCCTGACTGCCTCTTGTGTGGGGTGAGGAGGAAGGACATTTTCATTCCAGTGAACTACAATGAGGATTCAACTTATTTATTATCCCAGCCTCATCAAAGCAGATAATGAAAGTGGGTGTTTTAGCAAAGCAAACAGGCAGAGGTAACATGGCTCCTTCCCTCCATATCATATGAGGCTCTATACCAGTTTATGCCAAATCTTGACTTTTTCCACACACATTTTCAGCACTCTGTAAGAAGAGTATGGACTGTTGATATTCTTGCCATTCAGGTCATTAACAACAGTGCCACTCCTTCTCATAAAGACTCCTACTTAATAAAGTCTCTTTGCCCATAGCACAGAATCCAGATTCCTGAACCTGGTGTAAGAGCCATCAATAATTTTTCTAACTTATCTTTCCAGTCTTACTATTTGAATATGTTTTAGATGCAAGTAAAAAACCCAAGAAGATCTTGAAATAGATTGCCCTGCACAATAAAGAAAGTTCATCTTTTTCATAATGTAAGTTCAGATATGAACTTTGGGTTTAATTGATTCATTGACTCAATGATATTACCAGAGGCCTAGGTTCTTACTGTCAGTTCACTCCATCATCCACTGGGTGCTGGTACATCCTCAGACTGGCTCTGCATGATGGTAGAAGAGCCACAGAAGTGCTAGGCATCACATTCTTACAGGATATCTTGTGTTTCTTTTAAGAGTGAGGAAAATTTTCCCAGAAGCACCCTAAAGAACATCTCCTTACATCTTATTAACCAGAATTAAGTTACATGTTGTTCCCTAAGCCAATCACAGGCAAGGGGAATGAGGTTACTATGGCAACCAGCCCAGGTGGGCGGAACAGAGGTAGAGAGTCAACTATTAGGACTATAGGGCTTCCTTCCTTTCCTTAATATATCTCTCTCCTTCCCACTCGCCCAGGCATTTTGGCTTCTTCGTGGCTACTCTACAAAGTTTTGTGCCTGCCTACCACTAAACCTGCTCTTAGCCCCCCAGATCCTAAGTGTCCTCTAAGTCCTCACCCAAGTTCCCTTTGCTCCATAGACCTCTCCTTGCCCACTCTCCATTCTGCTGATCTGGCACCTGTGTGAAGGTCACATCTGTCCAACTGGATTCTGAGGTCCTTTGGGACATGTCTGTTCTTCTCTCCATTCCCTAGTGTGCTCATAAACCCTGACTTTATTTGTGTAAAACTTTCCTCAAAATGTTACAAAGACTAACATAACCCACAGAAGGAAGTGTTCTTACATCCTATATATAATAAACCCCTTTGAGACTAGAGCTAGTTCTTAAAATAGAGTAATGGTGATCCCTTTCCATTATTAGCATAGTAAGAATTCCATATTAGTAGAATAAGAAAAAGTAGATATGACATTCACAGTGTATTAATATTCTTCATCCATTTACTCACATTCCTTTTTATTCCTTTATAAGGAATCACAAACTCAATTTTTGCATGGTACATGTAGGCTTTAGGTTTTCTTAGTTTCATTGTTTTTCTAATATCTTCAAACAAATGACTATACATCAGAATTATTGTGGGAGCTTTTACAAATATGCCTATGCAAGCATCAATTAAACATTCAGTTTCAGTTGGTCTGGGTTTCAATTGGCTCAGTTTTTTTTCAGAAAAGTTCCCAGGGGTTCTAATGGGCAACTGTGTTGAAGACTCTGCTTTTAGATCTCCATATGCAAAACACTTTTTGATGAGCATTTCAGAAAAATTCAAACTTTTCAGAGTTCTTGTCCAGACTACTGCCCTATCTTACTGTTTCTCATCATTAGCACATCTGATCATTCAAGGTATGTGTTGACTTCTTGTGTGTTTGATAGCTAAATATCTTCCTTTCCTTTTTTCCTTTTCTCCATCTGAATTATAAACACCTCATTTCTTTTCTGCTCCATGGCATTCAGGTTAATATTAGGGGTATCATGGAGGCTCAGTCAGTTCCCATCAAGAGAGTAGTTATTGTCCAGATCCTGAACATTATTTGTTAGTCTGATAACTTGTTGGGCATTCTGTCCTGTACACCCTTAAACAACCTTCCTTTAGGCCCAGAAAGTCAACCTTTCCCTCAGAACCTTGTACCAAGTCACTTCAGACTTCACCAGCCCTTCTCTGGTCCCCTATTCAAACCTTTGCACCTTTCAGAAATATTTTTCTGTACTTTATTTCATCCAGTTATTTGCCATCTCCTTTTTTGTGACCGTGTCTACTTTTTTTTATTCCACTCCTCCAACAGCTCCTTAATTTCAGCTGTATCAGGTAAACTTCTAGTTAATTGGAAGACTTGTCCTTCTCTCCACTCTATTCTTTCTTAAGTTTGTTATCCCCAGGTCTTCTAGTTCCTTTAGACACGACCAAATATTCTCACTATCTATAAACAATAATTATGTGAAAGGTTTGGATTGAGCATTTGTTCAATGTTTCGTTTTCCCTCCAGCCTTTCATTATATATGACAATACTCTCTGTTAGAAACTAGAGGGCAAGGTGATGCTTACATAGCCCATTTTGTGTGGTTCCAGCATTCATTCGACTAATGATGACTGATACCTGATGCCGTTAGTAGTGTTTTTGTAGCAGAGGTTATTAAATTTTAGCACGCAAGCTGGGCTCGGTGGCTCAGCCTGTAATCCCGCGCCTTTGGGAGGCTGAGGTGAGTGGATTGCCTGAACCCGCGGGTTCGAGACCCGCCTGGGCAGCAAGACCTCATCTCTACAATAAATAAAAAAATCATCCGGGTATGGTAGCACATGCCTGTAATTCCAGCTACTTGGAAGGCTGAGGTGGAAGGTTCACCGGAGCCCAGCAGGTCGAGGCTGCGGTGGCCGGGAGCGGCCACTGCACTCCAGTCTGGGCAACAGAGTGAGACTCCAACTCAAAAAAAAAAAAATTTTAGCACGCATCAGAATTACTAGGAGTACTTATTCAAACACAGATCACTGGGCCCTTCTCCCAAGGATTTCTGATTTACCAACTCTGGGGTGAGGCCTGAATATTTGTGTTTCCATTAAACTCCCTGGTGATAACAATGCTTTATCTGGGGACCACACTTTGAGAACCACTGTCCTGTAGGAAGGATCACGAAATAACACAGAAATTAGTGTATATTTTTTTCAAGTCAGATATTTAATGTTAAATATTTATAATTTTTAAAAAATAAGTGCTTTCCAGATACTTTTTTTTTTCTAATGGTGGGTTCTTAGAGTATTTCATAGGAGACTTTCAACATATAGATTTTTAAAAGGAATTCTAAAATTGGAACAGAGGAGAAATTGCCTTAAGCATAAGGAAAGCCAATGTTTTTCAGAAGTCCCAAAAGCAGCTCTTGGAGTTGATTGATTCAGTGGCTCAGTGATATCATCAGAGACCATGGTATTTACTGTCATTCCACTCTGCTGTCCACCATGTACTGGTGTGTTCTCAGACTGGCTCTGCATGATGGCAGAATAGCTGTGGAAGTGCCAAGCATCACAGCCAGACTACATACAGGTACACTTTGTTCAGAACCCTAGCTTATGTAGTATATCAGTAACTATTGGGAAAGCTGAAATTGAAGATCCAGAAATTCTTATCAAAGGTAATCACTAAGATATGAGCAAAGCAGTCATTGATTAGTATCTTAGTCCATTTTCTGTTGCTTATACAGAATACTTGAAACTGGGTAATTTATAAAGAAAATAAATGCATTTCTTACAGTTATAGAGGCTGAGAAGTTCAAAGTTGAGGGGCTGTATCTGGCAAGAGCCTTCTTGCTGATGCAGACTCTATGAAGTCCTGAGGTGGTGCAAGGTATCACATGGCAAGAGGGCTAAGCTGAGCATATTGGCTTAGGTCTCTCTTCCTCTTCTTATAAAGCCATCAGTTCCCTTCCCACAATAACCCATTAATATATGAGTGGATTAATTAATTAGTGAGTGCAGAGTTCTCATGATTCAGTCACCTCTTGAAGACTGAGCCTCTCAATACCGCCATGTTGGGGATTAAGTCTCAACATAAGTTTTGTAGGGGACATTCAAACCATAGCAAAGGCAAGTTGATTTAGCTATGTGTTCTCCATGATTAGTAGTAGATTAAGACGTTGCTCATCCAAGAAGCATACTGTTGTGTTTCTTTTTTCACATAATGTGTAATTATTTGAGGCTTGTAACAAACTTCTTAAACATCTTAATATATTCAGTGTACATCATAGAATCTTCCACTTCCAAGTAGTCTATTGGCAGACAAGTAACATGAAGACATGTCAATCTCCTACCACTGTCTGGAATTCTGTGGCCTGTTCAACACAACAACATGGAACTACAGATGAATCCATCATCTATGTCAGAAACTAGTTGCAAACAGGACTCAACCAGATGGGAATAGACACTGAGTTCACTATTTTGGGTTCTGCTCCTGCTGTGTTTCTGCCCGTGGTGCCAATAAAGCCTACTAGACTAAAGTTTAACTTGAACCATATTAGCCATTTTTGCTTTATCCTCTTCCTACACCTTTCCTAAGGTTTTGCTCTTGTAGTCATCATCTTGCCTTTCAAGAAGATAATTATAACTTGTCCCTCTCTGCTATGTTGGGGATATTCTGATTTTGTTCAGAATAAGCATATAAATAGTCTCAGATAAATCTCTATTTCCTGACCACTGGGGCTCAAATTACATTGTTGGCACCAACTCTGGAAAGCATCTCAATGTGTCTTGTCAACTAGAGTCAAAATATTGGGGGGGGGGGGAGGTGGGAGGTGATGGGGAGAGAAAAAGAATATTTGGCAAAGTTGGTTCTTTACCTCCAAATTCCAAACAAACTTTAAGTTGTCCATTCTTTTGAGATAGATTGACTTTGTTATCTTTCATAAACTTATTAAGTTTGACATCTGCCATTGAAGGAGCACTTCTCTTCTTGTTCTCTTCTATAGAGTCCTCTAATCCTCAGTCAATATAAGTATTGAAATTTTCTCTTCTATCTCCTCCACAGAGTGATTCCTCTCTCTAACATTCAATTTGACTGTGTTATTGCCAGGAACAGATAGATAAAGGGGTATCAGCGATGTCCAAAAATGAGGGGCAGTTTTATTCCTTTTAACATAAGACTGAACAAATAGACTTGATTACTTTTTTTTGTTTGTATTTTAGTACATTCACCTAAACAAAGTTAATGATCTAGAAGCTTCATAAAATGCATAGTACATAACAAAACTACATCTCAACATAAAGTCCTACATTCCTACAGGAATCCCATAAAAACACTCTTAAGACACTTTCCCTCCACAGATCTGATACTAAACACTTTGTTTCACCAGGTTTCAACAGATCTCTTCAAAGCTGTCATTTTACTGTAGCTGGGATTGCATTCTACACTATTTCACATAAATACACATCTTCCCTTTAATTTTCTCTCATTCTTATCATTGGCAGTAATCTGTGTGGCAAGAGCCTATTTCTTCTCACATGTAGATTTGATCTTGCGTTATTTACCATATAGTGCCCACCCTCTGCTCATGCTCTCTCTCTCTTTCTCTCTGGAGGAAGGGTGTGGGGTGCTCTAAGTAAGGTCTCTGTCTTAGTTCATTCAGGCTGCTGTAACAAAATACCATAGATTGGGAAATTTACAAACAACAAGAATTTATTGCTCTTACTTCTGGAGGCTGGGACGTTCAAGATCAAAGTGCCAGCAAATTATGTGTTTGGTAAGAGCCTGTTCATCGTGGATGATGATTTCTGTGTCCTTACATGGCAGAGGGACAAAAGGGCTAACAAGCTCCCTTAAACCCTTTTATAAGGGCACTATCCTGTTCATGAGAGCTCCACCCTCATGACCTAATCACTTTCCAGAGGACTCCCTCTTAATGCCATCACCTTGTAGGGTAGGTTTCAACATATGAATCTGGGGAAAACACAGACATTCAAACCATAGCAGTCTTGTAGATCTCATTGTAGTCAGCATCATTTTAGTATAACTCCTTATCTTTTGGTTTACGGAAACTGAAATCTCTTGTATCCAATCCTATGCTTTGTGATATTAAAGGTTCTTGGCTGCTCAACCTCATCCTAACTGTTCAGACAGTGGTCGTCCATCTGAATGGAAGCTCCTCTCTGGGGCACACATCAGCATTTTAAAAATCTGCCTGAGCTGTAATGCAATTTAAAAGAGGAGTGCTAAATTTTAATGCCATTTTAAAAATAGATGCTGCCCAGAGCCATGTGGATAACCTAAACCAGTTTTCCATTTACTGCCAATGATACTACAAACCTGAAAAATGTAGTTCTGTGTGGGGTAAAAGCCCTGCGATGGTGAGAAATTCAGCTGTAAGAAACCAGGTTCCCCATGGAAGTGATAATTAATGCAATTAGATATGTACTGTGTGTTTAAAGGTAGTCTTGGCATGTATGTGTAAACTTTGTCTTTATCAGATAAACAAACACAAGTCTTTCACCTAACTGTTGTTCCCTGAGTTAAAAATCTCCTTATTGGAGGTTTGCTTTGGTCCTTGGAAATAAAATGGAACATCCCTCTAAGTAATCCTCCTTGTTTGTTAGTGTCTTGAATATCCTTTCCAAGAGATGGGTTGTTTTGTGAAATGGCTAACAAGATCATCTCTTGGGAGGTTGAGGCGGAAGGTTCACCTGAGCCCAGGAGATCAAGACTGCAGTGAGCCCTGATCGTGCCACTGTACTCCAACATGGGCAACAGAGTAAGACCCTGACTCCAAAAAGTCATCTCTAAAACCATCAACACATAAATGGAGCTGCATGGAGCTCAGGGTGTTCTTTTTATTTTATTTTATTTATTTATTTTTGAGTTGGAGTCCCACTCTGTCACCCAGACTGGAGTGCAGTGGCACGCTCCCGGCCACCGCAGCCTCGGCCTGCTGGGCTCCGGCTATCCTTCCGCCTCAGCCTTCCAAGTAGCCAGGACTACAGGTGCGTGCTACCATGACCACCTAATTTTTTGATTTATTGTAGAGATGAGGTCTCGTCAAGTTGCCCAGGCAGGTCTCGAACCTGCGGGCTCAGGCAATCCATCCACCTCAGCCTCCCAAAGCATGGGATTACAGGCTGAGCCACTGAGCCCGGCTGTCAGGGTGTTCTTCTAAGCACTGGGCTATCAAAGAATTTTAAGGCATACGTCCCTGCCCTCAAGGAATTTGAAACAGAGGCATCCTCAAATCCTAACTGCAGGGAGGCTCAGCCTGTGTCTGGTTGATGGAGGAAAGTCCCCTTGAGGCTTTCTCGACCTATCTTTCATCTTATCCTTTTGCCATTTCTTCTACCTTTTCATCTTATCTTATCCTTTCCCAACCAACACTCCCTGACCTTAATGATCAAGGAAATTTACACATTTTGGGTTTTTTAAATAACAGCTTTATTGAGATATAATTCACAAACCATGCAGTCTACTTATTTGAAATGTGCAATTCAGTGGTTTTTGGTAAATACACATAATTGTACAACCATTACCATGAACAATAGTAGAACATTTTCATCACTCCAAAAAGAAAACCTATACCCATTAGCAGTCAGAAGCCCATTTCCTCTCAACCCCTTCCTACCTCCCAGCCCTATGTAATTAATCTACTTTCTGTCTCCATGGGAATACTTGTTTTTATTGGGGATAGGATGCCGATAGTCTGAAAGGTTGAGCTAAGATGAATTGTTACCTTAAATTTCTTCATGGATTAAACCAGCTAACTTCTGATGCAGCAGGACTTTTTACATCTTTGTGATTCCTGATTTATTACCTCTGTACCTAGGATAAATGGGTCTGCCCAAAAAAATGCATGGTTAATTCACCCCACCTGTGTTTTACAAAGATAATGGAATGGAATAGCCTTTCTCTTTGAAGGTCACATACAAAGAGCCATTTCCTCATCCTCCCTAATTTTACAAATAGATATTATTTTTACAGCATCTTTTTAAAATTGATTTACACTTGAGCAAACTAAAAACTGCAAAAAGGAAAGCAGAGCTGGCAGACCTGGTTTTGAACAAGTATTTGATTTTATTAATCTCAGTAGTACATAAACTTATTTTTGTAAATTTCTTATTAAAAATTATTTGTTCTTGGGCACACTCAGCCATTGGAATGGAGAGATGGTTTACTTTTCTATGAATTGACAGCTGATAGAATTCTCTGTCTTTGAGTGGGAGAAAAATTCAAGCCAGACAAGAACTTTTATGGCAGATAATTCTATTTTGAAATTTATTTGAATTTCTAGAGGAAAATTAATTTCTGTCTATGTACTTCACAGTTAATAGGTACCCGTCACTTTTTTTTTTTTTTCATCTGGTGAGCTTCTACTATAGATGGAAGAAAGTTAGTGCATTCTTTGGGTATTTTGAGAGTTTTATTTTTGTGCTCTTCTTGGCAGACTTTCCTCTCTGTAAAACCAGTGTTGAAGCTATGGTGAGGGTAAGTATCCCTGGTGTTCTAGAAGTTTTTTTTAATGCATGTTTACTACTAAGTAAATTTATCTTTTTTCTTCTACTTTATACTCCATATTAAATATATTAGGAATGCTTTTATAAGCAAAAAAGAAAAAGAAGAAAGCACATAAATAGTACAGGATAGGTCATTTTTAAGTGTCTGATTAGATCTTTCCAATTTGGAAAGATCTTATGCTTTAAAACAAAAGTTTTGAACCAAGGATTTGTTGAAAATGGAGACTAACACTCCATCTTCCTTTGAAATTTCATACAGATGTGCATGTGTGTGTGTGTGTGTGTGTGTGTCTGCATTTTCTAGTGAGAACGCCCATAACTTTCATAAACTGTTCAAAGCCATTACCTTCAAATATCTTTTTTATTACTAACTTTTACTGCAGTTATTGTTCTAAGATCTGCTGTTTTGCCATTAAAAAATAACTTTCAATTAGTTAACTTTTTAAATGTTCCTTTTGCAGAATAAGATCCTTTACAAGTAATTTTTGTTTGTTTAATTTATTATCCACCTAAAATTTTGTTCCAGACTCTGCCTTCTCCCTTGAGAATCTTGTTTAAAAGTAAACAATTCTAACACAAACAAAGTAGAATCAGCCTTTTTTTTTTTTTTTATATGGGAAAATATATATTCTAGTCCAGTGTTTGATGTGTCATTTCATAGAGCATGTAGCATTCTTACCAATACAATGATTACATTGGTTATTCTACCTGCAGTAGAATGCCAGTAATGTGGTAATGCCAGTCTTTTTAAACTCTGCAACAGAGGGAGAAGTAGAGGGGATGCTGGCCTCCTAGGTCTAGAGACTGAGCTATTATATTGTCTTCTGGGAAAGCAGTTAAACAAAGCAGATTTTAAATCAGTGTGGTCACAAATGTTCAATCTAGATGATAAGTACCTATGATCTGTGTGTGCACTACTCTTTTGAGAGGAAGCATTAATTACCATTAGCCAGGGTAAAAGGAATGGAGATCTACTCTGAACTTCTTAGGAGTTTAAGAATTAGGCTGTAAGTTAATAATCAGTGAAATAAGAGAGGTCACATTTTTAAGAAATGAACTCCCTAATGTTTAAAAATTAATATATACACACATTGTTCTACACAACAAAATCAAGGTAAATAATTAAGAAATTATTTCACGATATAGCCACAAAATTAAAAGATATATTTCAAAAACATTTATTGAATGTTTAGACTAATGCATCATATCTGGGGCATTAGACTAGACAATGTGCAGGATTAACAAGGAATCTAAGACTTGATCATGGACTCATGGAACTAGGGCAGAGCAATTCCATCTAATAAAGTCATTGCTTCACCTTTTGTTTCCTTTCCTAAGGTTTTCTAAGTTTGTTTAGGACTCCTATTTTGATAGTCATGAAGGCCTTTGGAAAGTATGGATGTCACCAGGCACCTCAAGGAGATAGAAGGAAAAATGTTTAACAATAAATTGTAGTTAAAATGTAGCTTATATTTCTCCATCAGAGAATAAATATTCTGGATAGCTGAGCTTTCCAAATAGCACATGATTTGTCTCTCTAATTATGTCTTCTCTAGCCCTCTCTCACTTTAATAATTTTGTTTTGAAACTTTCTGAAATTGACTACATACTTAGACTTTGTAAAAGCAGATACTGATCTTCTCTTTGTAAGTTAGGCTCATTATTCTTAGTCATAATTATTTTATTGTGCTATAGTAATAACAGTGTCCCCATTGTTTATTGAGTGGTTTGCCTGAATGTTTCTGCTTTTTAAACATCATTTTTCTAATCACATCCCTTGCTATATGAATTTGCCTTGCCTTTGAGTTACATGCCCTTCTGAAGCAACTCCCATGACCTTGTAATCTGGCTAGACTATGAGGTGGGGAGTGGGAAGGGAGATGTCCAAAGTTAATAGAACTCTATGTAAATTGGCCATGGGTTTAGGTCTTCTGTATTAACTAAGTTCATGGATACTATTTTTGATACCTTATTTACTTATTTGATAATTTGATCGAATTATCAATCACATTTTATAAATTTCTGTTCTCATTAGTGTTCCAATTTTGTGGTTAGACAACTTAAGTTCTGGGTAAAATATGTCATTATTACATAACACTGTCTTATGTAATTATAAATAACTATACTGTATTGTACTTTTAATGTATTCATTAAATAGGAGAAATAAGCAATGCACAGAAACCTAAATATAAGAGGACTCTATCACTTTATACCTCTTTGACTTCTTTTTCTGCCTTTCCATGAAACTTAATCCATTATTAACTATTTATCTTTAGTATTGGTCAGGTTCCCAATTAGTAAAAACTATACAAAATAAGTGCAATTTTTTAGTGTCCATAGTCTTTCATTTTACAAATACATATTTAATTTCCACTTTTTTTGTCTTAATAGTTCCAGCTTGCCTTTAAAAAGGTGATTTTGAGGAGAACACTCTTAATGTAGTTGTGAGTATTCACTGTGTCAAAGGAGGAGAAGCATTGGAAGAGAGTGTTAGGAGCAAAGTTCTCGCCATGATCTCATCAAATGTCCCAAGCTATTTTTTCCTTGTTGACTCAGAACAACAAACACTAAAGAAAGTGCTGAACAACCTCAGCTCTTCTGGCTCACACTTATATATAGCTGAAAGATGAAGCATCAGCTCCAATCCAAGATCTCTGGGGGGTAGTTCTGGGAAAGTGTTTTTCATAGAGACATTGTTGAAGTCCAAGGAAATTGAGTAGAAAACCAAAGGATCTGGTTGATCTAGTACATTGCAACCCTCTGCTTCCCATATGTACCTCACACACAGCTAATCCACGATTAGAGGCCACCATTGCTGGGAGGCTTTTCCTTTAAGCTGTGTTAACTACTCAGTAACTCAGTAATAGGTTTCTTGTTTCTTATTTCTTTAACAGGATCATCACAATATTAAATATATATATGCTGTGTATATAAGGTTTGCCTTCTCTGGATCATAAAATGATAACATAGACACAGAAATAGAAATGTACCAATTCCTCTTTTTATGGAGTTTATCCATTTACTCAAAAAATAATTTTTAATTAATTTAATTCAAAATAATTTTGAACATTGAGTATCTTAGACTTTGAGTGCTAGGTTCTTCAAATACTAAGTGACATAGTCATTGCACTTACAAAGCCTTAAAGCCCAGTGGGGAAGAGCAGCATGACAGGAACAAAGTATTAGTATACTAAGTGCTGTCGCAGTCACACGCCAAGGGGAGCTCACTTCTCTGACCTTCAATTTCCTTATCTCTTACAGGGGGAGAGTAGCTCATGAGGTTGTTTTGAAGCTTAGCTAAGATAATGCCTGTGAAAACACTGTAAATTGTAAAGCCGTGGACATGTCTATAGTCATGTTTGGTTTCAAATAGAAGCTGGGAAATTTTGTATAAGCCATGTAGATAATTCGAGGGTGAAACTCTGGTTGAAGTGAGGGAAACAAACAGTGCACCTCAACATTGAGTGCAATTCCCAAGAGAATGTTTGAGGTTATTATCAGGAACCTCTCATTCCAGAAATTGTTTTATTGGCATTTATACTAAGTGGTGCTGACATTGAAAGCAGCACAGCTTCATCTGACATCCTCACATTCTTGTCAGCCTTTCTTCACCCATAGTGTGTTTTTACTGTATCTCATAAATACAAATGTATAAAGTTTCTAGGGGTACGTATAAGATGCCTATCTTATAGTTGGTTTCCATGGTGTCTTTATAGCATTCTCCCAGTCTTATTCCCTTTTTCCTCTTTTTTATTCCCCCATTAGTTCTTTAAAGGTAAGGAAATTATATGTCCCAGTTTGCCTGAGACAGTCCTAGGTTATGCCTGCTATCCCCACATCCCATTGATTTAGCATTTTGGCACTCTCAAACATGTCCCAGTTTCAACCTTAAGTTATCTGGTCACCCTGGTTCAAAGCATAGGAGAAAACTAAATGAGGTATCAGCAAACTCATGGAATTGTAAAGATCTGTGGTAGCTGACTTCAACCACTGAGCTGACTTAGAGTGCGGATTTGGTCCGGTAACATCCTGGAATGCAGCTTACAGATTTAAGTCAGTAGTGCCTGATTATAGCTACACAGCAGAGCAGGTTTCCTAATGAGCTGTTAAGACTAAAGCATGTGTTTGTTCACTCTGGCACAGAACTGTAGCTTTGACACATCAACAGTTTTCACCATAACATGGCTTGTTGGAGCTTGAAGACTGACATTCCTTCTTAAAGGCCCATCAAGGTTTTCATTCTGTGTGAGCATATGCATGCAGCTGGTATTGATCATCATTTTTGACCATCATTCACCCGAGGTAGCCAACCAAGACAGGGAGGAGGGTATAAAAACGTCTCTTTCACCCTCTCCCCACCTGTGCCACTCCCTCAGCGTGACCCATGGGGATGGGAGTAGGATGCAGTTTGGAGAAGCGGTTCTACACTACATCTTCTCTGCCTCCCCCACTCTCCTTTTAGAAGGAGAAGTCAGGACTGAAAGACCCAAAAGCTTAAAGAGAGTAAAGTCTGCAGTCCTGTGTTTTTCATAGCAAAGAGGAAGGTGCCACTTTGTGCGACTGCTTGCAATCCCAATTATAATAGAATAAAATTGTCCCTTACTGCGAGCATTAAAGTGAAATTTGTATAACAGTCGAGGGACTACTTTAGTATTTTATTATATGCAATCCCAATGTCTTCACTGCAGGACAAACATGCTGAGTTAAAATCAAATAAATAAATTTACCTTTCTCTGTTGACAGCAACATTGGAGTTTAGTGTTGGTCTCTTTGCTTATCTGCCCCTAAGAAGTGTGTGTAATTAAGCCTTGCAAAGTGAAAGTGGCAGATCAAGAAATAAAGAAAAATCAGTGAAATGGGACATTTGTAGTGCTATCCCCATTTTACTCTCCAACAAGGGAAAAATGATGTCAAGAGCTGTTAAAACAGTGCTTCTCACACGTTAATGTGGGGCTCTTGTTATGCAGATTGTGACTCAGCAGGTCTGGGGGCCTAAGATTCTGCATTTTTAACTAGTTCCAAAGGGTCCCATGGGCCACAACCTGAGTCATGGGTTGGTTTGTCAGGCAGTGTCTGCTTCAATGGGCTCTGACTCTGGATGTCACTGTTGCACCAGATGCAAGTTAGAGAGGCACAAATAGGACCCTCAGCTATCAGGAGTAACTGTGTTTTAGCTAGAGGACCAAGTGAGAGGGACTTCCCTGGAAGCTAGGGCGCAAATATTTTTCCTAATCTCTTTAAAAATCTTGAGGGATCCCTCCCTACAGAGGCACAATTTTCCTGTTAATGAAATGAATACAGAAGTATACATTCTATGGATTTGTAATTTCAGTAACTGGACCACTTTACATCTATTAAGGACTATGAGAAAAGGAGTGAAGAGGAGAGATGGAAGACTAAGAAAAAGGAAATTAGAGGCAATTCAGAAAAATAAGTTCTGCATTCTCCATCATAGGAAAATACTTCCATCATAGGAAAAAAGCTCCTATGACTTGCTTCTCTTTCACTTCTAAATAAAGCATCAGGATTACCACTATTTGGTGAGACTATACTCTAGCTAAATAGAATAACTTCTGTTATTTCACAAAATGTCCTCATCTATAAAAGGAAGGATTTTATTTTATATGCTTTTCAGAACCCCTTTGATTGTTAAAGCATAAAAACTGAGAATTTTATGATCATACAACAGTAAATATAATACATATATCTTTAAGATTGTGACTTTATTTATGTAAGGCCACCTCCAAAATAAGGGTGTGTGTTAATATGTATACATTTCATATTGTTTCCTACATTCTTTGTTCTCTTTTTAAAAAATCTATTTTGTTTCATGGCCTGAAAATTTCTGAAAAATTTTCTATCTTTTTATATAATCCATAGTTGGCTGTATTAATTTCTGCATGTATGACACTATTTAAGAAACTTGGCCTTGCAGTGGCAGTAATAGCTAGAACTTTCTTCTGTGACCTACCAGTATTTTCCCTAAGCATCTGTGTCTTGTGAGGGTATGTGTGAGTACCATGCATTAGATACATCCTCTTTTGGGAAGATAAGGGAATGCTTGTTCCAGAAAGTGCCTCAGATCCAACTAGGTTCTTTACTAAGTGTGCTCTCTCAACACAATGACCTCTTCAGTCTTAGGATAGAAGTCTAGAATATATTCACATCTGTGTTCTGATTGTTACACATCAAGTCCCATATTGTGTAGTGGATAATGAAGCTCTCTAAGTAAGTCCAGAATTTCTAATTCTTACACTTGTGGGTGAGAGAATTAAAAATTATCTATAAATTTATCCCCATGGACAGTGTTCCAATTATATATGGGGGTACAGTTTTATAAAATATAAATAGTTCTGAGCCAGAGATGAGGAATAAATATAGAGTTCCATATTGAAAAACTAAAATTGCTATATTAAATTCAAATTTAATGAAAACATTAGCAGTATGCAGGAATTTTTGATGCATTGTTATGAGGATGTGTTTACTGTATTCAGAGCAGTAAACTTAGGAATGGAATCTAGCTTCATTCACAAGATTTTGGTGAGAATATAAATTGATACCTCATTCCTGGAGGATATCTTGACATTATCCATTACAGAATGTATAGGCTCTACTTTTTCATATTGCAAATCTGCTTCTTGGAATTTTCTCATAGGAAATTATTGAACAGGTATACAAAGCGATATGTAAGTGTATATTCATCAAAGTGTTTGCAATGTGAAAAAATTGAAAACAATTTAAATACTCAACAATAAAGGTCAAATAAAACATGGCACAAATATGAAAGGGAATACTGTGCATCCATTAAAAAGAAATGCAGTTATTGTCTTAGGAAGATGGTTATAATATAAAGTTACAAAGTAGCATTTGGAGAAAATGTTGATACATGCACAAGAATTGGGGAGCTACACACCAAAATGTTGATAGTAGTGGAATTATAGCTTATATTGCACTATCTCTCTTATGCTTTTCTTTATTGATAAACATTTAGTACTATTACGTGAAGGGAAAATAGAAAACATGAAAGGGATGGAATAAAAACAGCTACTCTGGGTGCAGAAGCCCATGTGTTTCAGCATCTCTTTTGGCATTGGCTGATGAGAATTCTCTGATTAGTCACCGCTGTGCCAGAGGAGCTTCCTGGAGGTGACTGGGGTTTGCGAGGTATGACTTGTGTCCCGCTGGCCCCTACACAGCAAACCATACGGTCTTAACTTTATTGAGCAACATCGGTCCAAGGGAGCCTAGAAGAGCATGATCATAGAATGTCTGTCAGGCTCAGAAGTGTCATTAGCTGTCCTAGTCCAGCCATGAAGAATCGGAGGCCCAGAGCTTTGGAACTTTCCCAAGGTGGCTTGTGGCCAAGTTGAAATGAAAACTGGTTCCCAGGCTGCTGGTCTATCTAGTGCTGCTATGTTCTTATCTTTAAGCTCTGCTGTGGTAGATGAATCCCCAGTTCTATAAGTAGATTTTTAAGGCCAGAGAAAAGGTTTTCAGGTAAGAGAATGCTTTTTCTTTCATATCATAGAACATTAAATTGTTAGAGGTCTTTTATCCAGATCTGTGTTCAGTGAGATATAAATGCAGAGGTTGTTGCCTCTTTTGGATATCTAATAAAGGCTGTAAAGCCTGTCCTTTGAACAATGTGTGTTTGCCGAAGACCACAAAGCTTTGCATTTTATTTTGGAGGCTTCCAGAGCCCTCTAAAATCTGTCTTTATGTTGTAAATGTCCTTTGCCTTGTGCTCCCCAAGTATTCAAGTAGTTCTCTTGGGTTTGGAGGTAATGGAACTATGATCTGGTTTTGATACCTTTTTGCTAAATATGTTTTCTTGCCACACAAAACAAGGGAAAGAAAGGATAGCAGCTAGGAAGGTGAGCAAGCCTCATCTCTTATCTCATCGGAGACTTAGTGTTTTCTTTGTTTACTGTTGCTGTTAGATTGCCCTTCCAATAAAAGTAAAATGTTATAATACTTTTTAAAACTCCCTCCACACTAGCACAACTGCTTTATTTTTGCAGTGTGCTCAACTCTGTTCCTATAAACATTTCATGGTTACAACCAAAGACTGTCTTCATCGTACCCTTCCATTTTGTTCTTTGGCAGAGGACAGTGATTTTGCATGAAAGACACAGGCTGAGGCTCAAAATGAGGCCATCTAGGATTTATTTGTGCTTCTCACCCAAACTTAGATGTTTGAATAAGAACAGAGAGTTTCTACTTAAAAGATACAAGATTTTTGAAAATGGACTTATGCCATGGCTTTCAAGTCAGCTGGAGGACTTGTTGACACATCAGCCACTGGGCTCACCTGAAGTGTTTCTGACTCACTGGTCCAGGGCGGGGTCCAAGAATGTACCTTTCTTTCTTTCTTTTTTTTTCCATTCCATCACAACAAAAGCACCCTCTTTATTTATGCAGATAAAAAAAAAAACAACAACCCACATGAACATAATAAACCAAAATGTACTTCTATCCCTCCAACCTGTCCCCAATCCTCCTTTCCACACCACTAACCCCATAACACCTTGGAAAGACTAAAAATGAAAAGAAGGATGGGGACCAACACAAAGCAAAATTCAGTTCAGCTTGGTGGTTTCCTCTTTATTGGTAGTGCCTCCTATCTTCCTCCCCCAATTTCAGTCCCTTTCTACTCCCCCCAAAAAGAAGGTAGCAAAAGGAAGGAACTGCTAGAGTTCTGAGCCTCTTGGGCAGTTAGAAAGGGAACAGGAACCAAAACAATCACTGGTTGTAACAGAGATGGACAATCGAGAAGTCTAAAGCAGAATGGGAAAGATAGACAAAGAAAGGGGAAGAAAGGAGAAAGGAAAGGTACAAGATGCCATCTCCACCATTACCCCTCCTGCTATGAGGAGCTAGAGAGAAAACCTCAAACATTAAGAAGTGCAGGTCCTGAAGAAAGGAGATGGTGTTTGAGCCAGAAGGAGGAAGAGGAGGTCAAAGAAGGGGGTCACCTCTCTCTTGTTAGAATGAGACACCCCTCACCTCAGGGGCAGCAGCTTCACAGACCGTACACACTTTAATCACTGTAGACAATGTATAGAAAGAAGTCTTCTTCATGGTGTTCCTGAAATAGTTGACCCATAGTGGCACTGGTAGTGGAATGACAAAAACGTACATTTCTAACAAGTTTCCAGGTGATATTGAAACCACTGGTCCAGGGCCACACTTTGAGAAACAGTAGCTTAGAGAATAAGGGTTCTAAAGGCAGTGTGTTTTCCAGCTTCTCTGAAAACAAGGCTCATTTGAGAAAGTACATTAAAAATACACTTTACAATTCCATGTCAGACTTACAAATCAACATCTCTGGAGAGAGTCTTGGAATTCTACATTATCAGTTTTGGAGGCAATACTATTGCTGTTGAGTAAGCCCCAGTAGAGCAGCACTTGTTTCCAAACTACTCATGGAATGTTAGACTTTATTTACCACTCTAAAACCAGTTTTTCATTCATTGTACGCTTTGACCTCTAGACCCCAGAAGCATATCTCTTGGCAGCATCCTCATGTGCAAAAGAAAATTTCCTGACTTTTTGCTGAGTTTCTTTTTCATAAGCATAGTCACAATTTGTGTGTGTGTGTGTGTGTGTGTGTGTGTGTGTGTGTGTGTGTGTAAGAGAGAGAGAGACAGGGAAACAGAGAGAGGAAGAAAGAACTTTGCATTTCCCCTAGTAATGGTGATGCTGATGGTCCAGGACCACACTTTGAGAACCACTAGAATAGACCAGTAACTCTCAAACATAGCAATTGGAATCTTCTGGGGGAGCATTAAAAATACTTCTACCTGGGTCCTCCCAGAGAGTAATTTAATTGGTCTGTGGTGAGCCCTGGACAGTAATCTAAATAATCATCCAAGGTTCTGAACCATTACCCTAAGGTCCCTCGGGATAAAAGGTAACAGGTTAGGAAGCTTAAGACCTGATGGGAAAAATAAGGGCTAAGCCACTGCTACTCATACTTCAGTGTACATACAGCACACCTGGGGATCATCTTAGAATGCAGATTCTGATTTTATAGGTCTTAGGGATCAAGATTTTGCTTTTTTCACAAGTCAGACAGATGCTGCTATTGGCCAGGACCCATGCTTTGAGTAGCAAACAGGTTAGAAAGTGTTAACAAACCTATGTAATTATCTACCAACACGTAACATAGTTTATATATATATATATTCATAGTGTAGAGCAAATAAAAGCAATGTCATAGAGATTTCAGGAGACTTAAATTAGAAACAATAGATATTTTGCCACTGATCAATATTTTCCTTCCATTGATGACTAAGGATTTTTGTATTTCTTCCTACCTGCTTAGCCATAGTCTTAAACACATGTTTGGAAATTAATTTTGCTTTATTATGATACACATGTCCTAACAGGTTTTACTCCCCTAACACTGGATCCTGGTGTTCACTGCCTTCCTGAGTTTGAGGATCTTGTCTTCCAGCTTTCTTCTTGCCTCAGACCCTGCTGGTTAGATGTGGTTGCCCAGGAGGCTGAAAGTTCAGCAGTGCCCTAGGGCCCTCATTGCAGGAGCTGGTTGGCTTTTGGCACTCGTGCTGTCAGATTTCACGCTCTGGGAGCCAGCCTTCTTGTGACATGGCTTCATCCTAGTTCCTGGCTTCAGTCCAGTCTTTCCAGTCTAGGTTAGGGGTGAAGACTTTTCTTTGGCAGATCTCATCCTCTGGCACTCTTCCTAGTGTGGTGGAGTAGAGACATTACCATCAGAGCCTTTCAGAAGGTGAGAGGAAGAGGTAGGGCCTCCATGTGAGGAGGAAGGAGTTTTAGTCCCCGTTATGGAGTATGCTCTCCTCTCCTCCTGCATTTCCCCAACTGAACATGGCAGAAGTGGTTGATGGGTCAGAGGCCACAGAAGTGTCCTTGGGAAGTTGGTAGAGTTAACCTGGTGGTTCTCCTTCTGCCTCCTGCTCATGCTGACCAGGGGACAAGGCTCTCCCTCCTGGGTGTAACCTGTCATTGGTCAGTCTTTTGCTGTACTGCTTTTCTCCAAAGCATTCCTCAGCAGAATGGGATACCAGCAGAAAACAAGGATTTTCAGTCAATTCCTGTTTTTAAATGACATCTCTGTGGCAGATGCCCCTATTCCCACCCTGTGTCCTGATATATGCCTATCTAGCGTGGGTAGATGAACATCAGCAGAACTCTTGAAGAATCATGAAAGCAGTGTGCTTGTCCCAGCAGGAAATCCTATGACCAAAAAAAAAAAAAAAAAAAAAATCAGAAAGTGTTCTGAGTCTCCTGTATTTAAAAGGAAAAGACTTAAGTGAGATTTATTTCAGCTAAAGGAAAGTAACATTCAAGATTTGTTGGAACAGCTCATATGGCACGTGAAAGTCAGCTTGACCTTGAGTGTGACTGGGGCCCAGTGGATGCTAGTTCTGCCTTTTTTAGAAAAAAAAAATTATAATTTATTTATTTATTATAGAGTTGTGGGGTACAAGTGAGGATTTACTACATAAGTAGGCTGCCATGTAGGTAAAATTTGGGCTTCTAGGTGGCCCTCATTTCCCTTGTAGTTGACAGGTACAGTGCTGTCAAATATATCCAACACTTTTCCCTCCTTCCCTCTCTTGACAGTGTCCAGCAACTGCTAATCCCCCCTTTTTGCTAATGTGACAGATGTTCAGGGCCCACTTATGAGTGAGAACATGCAGTATTCAGTTCTTTGTTTCTGTGATAGATCACTTAGTATGATGGTCTCCAACTGCATCCAAGTTGCTGCGAAGGCCATGATTTTGTTGTTCTTTATGGCTGCGTAATACACCATTGTGTATATGTGCCACATTTTCTTTATCCAGTCCACTTTTGATGGGCAGTAGGGTTGGTTGCATGTTTTTGCTATTGTGAATAGTGTGGCAATAAATATACATGTGCAGGTAGCTTTTTGATAGAGCATTTATGTTCCTCTGGATATACTCCCAGAAGAGAGATTGCTGGATCATATGGAAGATCGATTTTTAGTTATTTTAGAAATTAACACATTACTTTCCATAGAGGTTGAATTAGCTTATATTCCCACCAACAGTGTGAAAGCATTTCCCTTTTCTCCACACCCATGCCAGCATCTGTTGTTTTTTGACTTGTTAATGATGGCCTTTCTTACTGGAGTTATGTGGTACTCACTGTAGTTTTGATTTGCATTTCTCTGATGATTAGTGAGGCTGAGCAGTTTTTCGTGTGTCTGTTGGCTGCCTATACATCATCTTTTGAAAAGTTTCTGTTCATGTCCTTTGTCCACTTTTTAATGGGGTTGTTTGTTGTTTTTTCTTTCACTTTGTTTGAGTTCCATAGTGTCAAATATACCCAACCCTCTTCCCTCTTTCCCTCCCATAGCAGTGCCCACCAACTGCTAATTACTCCCTTTTGCTAATGTGACTAATGTTCAGGGCCCACTTATGAGGGAGAACATGCAGTATTCAGTTCTTTGTTTCTGTGAATCACTTAGTATGATGGTCTCCAACTGCATCCAAGTTGCTGCGAAGGCCATGATTTTGTTCTCCTTTATGGCTGTGAAATACTCCATAAAGTGTATTAGGCCTTTGTTAAATGCATAATTTGAAAATATTTTTTCCCATTCTGTGAGTTGTCTATTTTCTCTCTTGATGATTTCTTTTGCTGTGCAAAGGCTTTTCAGTTTAATGAAGTCCCACCTGTCTATGTTAGCCTTAGTAGCATTTGCATTTGGGAACTTGGTCATGAATTCATTGCCTACTCCCATGTGAATAATGATGTTTCCTACTTGTTTTTTTCTAGTATTCTCACAGCTTGAGATTTTATATTTAGGTCCTTGGTCCACTTAAAGTTGATTTTTGTATATGGTGATAGGTAGGGGTTCATTTTCATTCTTCTGCATGTAGTTAGCCAGTTTTCTCAGCATCATTTGCTAAATATGGTCTTCTTTCCCCATTGATTGTTATCGGTGGCTTTGTCAAAAATGAGTTGGTTAAGAAACCATGTTTTTACTTCTGAAATCTCTGTCCTGTTCCATTGGTCATTGTGACTATTCGTGTACCAATACCATGCTGTCTTATTTCTTGTAATAAAGTTTAAAGTCTGGAAGTGTGATTACCTCCAAACTTGTTCCTTTTGCTGAAGATTGTTTTGGCATGGGATGTTTTTCTATTTGTTCGTGTCATCCTTGATTTATTTGAGCAGTATTGTGTAGTTCTGATTGTAAAAGTCTTTTGCTTCTCTGGTTACCTGGATGCCAAGGTATTCCTTTTTTGGGGGGGTGGCTATTGTGAATGGGATTATGTTTTTTATTTGGTTCTCTGCTTGCTTGTTGCTGGTGTATAGAAATGCAACTGTCTTTTGCTCATTGATTTTGTAACCCAAGACTTCACTAAAGTCATTTATCAGTGCGGGGAGGCTTTTGACAAATTCCATAGGGTTTTCTAGGTATAGAATCATATTATACACAAAGAGAGATAGCTTAACTTCCTCTTTTCCTATTTGGATATCCCTGATTTCCTTCTCTTGCCTGATTGCTCTGGCTAGGACTTCCAGCACTATTTTGAATAGGAAGGGTGAGAGTGGGCATTCTTGTCTTGTTCCTGTTCTTAGAGAATGGTTCCAGCTTCTGCCCATTGGGCAAAATGTTGGCTGCAGGTTTATCATAGATGGCTCTCACTGTTTTGAGGAATGTTCCTTCTCTGCCTAGGTGTTCGAGGGTTTTTATAAAAAGGGATGCTGAATTTTGTGGCATGATTTTTCTGCATGTAATGAGATAATCACGTGGTTCTTGGTTTTACATTTGTTAATGTTTTGAATTGCGTTTATGGTCTTGTGAATGTTGAACCAGCCCTGCATCCCAGGAATGAAGTCCACCTAGTCATGGTGGATGATCCTTGAGATGTATTGTTGGATCCAATTGGCTAGAATCTTGTTGAGAATTTTAGCATCTATGTTCATCTAGGAGATTGGCCTATAATTTTCTTTCCTTTTTGGGTCTTTGCCAGGTTCGGGTATCAGTATGATGTTAGTTTCATAAAATGAGTCGGGGAGAATTCCGTCATTCTTGATTGCCTGGAATACTTTCAGTAATATTGGTATTAGCTTCCCCTTGTATGCCCTGTAGAATTCAGTTGGGAAGCCATGGTCCAGAGCTTTATTTGGCAAGGTTTCTTATGACAGAATTGATTCCTGGATTTTTATTGGTCTGTTTAGAGTTTTGACTTGCTTGTGATCTTTTTATTTTCTCAATGTGTATGTGCAATGCTATGAACTCTCTTCTCAACACTGTTTTCATGGCATCACAGAGATTCTGATAAGGTATATCTTTGTTTTCATTTGTTTCTAGGAATTTTTTTATTTCTGTCTTGACTTCTGTGTTGACTCACAAGTCGTTCAGCAGCATGTTGTTTAGTGTCCGTATATTTGAGTGTTTTAAGGGATCTTGTTGGTGGCAATATTTATTTTTATTCCACTGTGATCTGAGAAGATGCATGGCATTATTTCAACTGTTTGAAATTAGTTCACACTTGATTTATGTCTATGAATGTGATTTATTTTGGAGTGTGTTCCATGTGCTGATGAGGAGAATATATATTCTATCGTTTTGGGGTGGAATTTTCTGTAGATGTTTATTAAATCCATTTGATTGAATGTTGAGTTAAGGTTTTGGATCTCCTTGTTGATTTTTTTTTTTGCTTCAATAATTTGTCTAAGGCTGTTTATAGGCCATTGAGGTCTCTAGCTATGATTATATGAGTATCAATATCCTCTCTTAGTTTACTTAGTAGTTGATGTATAAAACTTGGGTCTCCTGTGTTGGGTGCATATATGTGTAAGATGGATATTTCTTGCTGGTGGATAGAGCCTTTATCATTATGTAGTATCCTTCCGTGTTCTTTTTAACTTTTGATGGTTTGAAGTTGGCTTTGGCTGACATCAGAATAGCTACTCCTGCTTTTTTCTACTTTCCATTTGCCTGAAAGGTCATTTTCCAACCTTTAACGTTGAGCCTGTGGGTATTCTTTGCAGTAAGATGAGTTTCTTGGAGGCAGCAGAATGTTAGATCATACTTCTTTATCTAGTTTGCTACTCTATGCCTCTTCAGTGGCACATTCAGTACATTCACATTCAAATTACTTGTTGAAATGTGGGTTTATCCTTCTCATAGACCCCTTAGGGGGTTGCTTTGCTTCCTCTTTACTTTTGTATTTATATATGTGTTTTTTTACTTTTGTGAATGATCTGTGTGCTCTATTAACTTTGTGCTTGCCTGTACTTTTGTGATTGGTATGACCATTTTGTTTCTGTGTTCCAATACCTTCTTAAGTATCTCCTGAAGGGCTAGTCTGGAGATGGCATATTCTCTTAGAGATTAGATGTCTGGGAAGGATTTTAATTCTGTCACTGATGAAGCTTAACTTGGCAGGGTATGAAATTCTTGGCTGGAATTGCTTATTTTTGAGAACATTAAAAATGGGACCCTAGTCCATTCTGGCTTGTAGTGTTTCTGCAGATAAGTTTGGAGCAATTCTGATGGGTCTCCCCTGGTAGGTGATCTGACTTTTCTCTCTTGCTGCCTTTAGGATTTCTTTCTTTCATGCTTACTTTGTGGAGGCGCATTACTATGAGTCTTGGGGGCGCTCTTCTTTTGTGATACTTTGTGGGGGTTCTTTGACTGTCTTGCACTTGAATGGTATTTCTAGCAAGATATGGGACATCTTCTTGGATAACCTCATGAAATGCTTGGTCTATGGTATTCTCCATTTCCCTTCTGCTTCAGGGATAACAGTCAGGCATAGATTTGGCTACCTGACATAGTCATACCTTTTGAGGGTTTTACTTGTTCTTTTTGAGCCTTTTTTCTATATTTTTTGAAAGACTAGGTTAGTTCCATATTTTGGTCTTCAAGTTCTGAGATTCTTTCCTCTGCCTGATTGATCCTGTTTCCTATGCTTGTTATTGTGTTTTTAAATTCCAGATTGAAGTTCTTCATTTCCAGTATTTCAGAACAGGCATTCCTAAAATTGGCTAACTATGTTTTTACTTCCTGTATGACTTCAGTGAGTTTTGCTTCTGATTTCCTGTGGTTCTCTTATTCATTTTAGCCATTCAATCTCTGAGTTCTGTGACTGTCATCCAGGGCAGGTTGTTCTGGGGGGCTTCCATCCTTTGTGCATCAATACCTGCTTTTTCGGGTACTATTTAAGACTCTTATAATTCCTTTCATTTTTTCATTTATTCTTCCTCATTTGTGAAAAGCAATTCTTCCCTCTTTGTCTTTCTTCTTTACTTTTGTTGTTTTGAAGTTAGATAATGTGTTTTTCTGTTTTAGGGCCTATTCTGTCATTCATTATAGATCACTCAGTGAGAGAGAAAGGAGTATTTACTTCTGCTCCATGCTCTAGACTGATAATCACTTTTCTGCTGCAGAGTTTTTCTACAGTTAGCTTGCTGTATGCAGTTTGCAGCTTAGAAAACTTC
>NW_007252935.1:1107590-1199402 GCF_000164805.1 Carlito syrichta
ATGGTTTTCTTTTTTTTTTTGAGTCGGAGTCTCACTCGGTCGCCCAGACTGGAGTGCAGTGGCCACTCCCGGCCACCGCACCCTCGACCTGCTGGGCTCCGGCGATCCTTCCTTCTCAGCCTTCTGAGTAGTCGGAATTACAGGCACGCGCTACCATGCCCGGCTGATTTTTTGATTTATTGTAGAGATGAGGTCTCGCTGCCCTGGCGGGTCTCGAACCCGCGGGCTCAGGCAATCCACTCACCTCAGCCTCCCAAAGGCGCGGGATTACAGGCTGAGCCACCGAGCCCGGCTTGAATGGTATTTCTAGCAAGATATGGGACATCTTCTTGGATAACCTCATGAAATGCTTGGTCTATGGTATTCTCCATTTCCCTTCTGCTTCAGGGATAACAGTCAGGCATAGATTTGGCTACCTGACATAGTCATACCTTTTGAGGGTTTTACTTGTTCTTTTTGAGCCTTTTTTCTATATTTTTTGAAAGACTAGGTTAGTTCCATATTTTGGTCTTCAAGTTCTGAGATTCTTTCCTCTGCCTGATTGATCCTGTTTCCTATGCTTGTTATTGTGTTTTTAAATTCCAGATTGAAGTTCTTCATTTCCAGTATTTCAGAACAGGCATTCCTAAAATTGGCTAACTATGTTTTTACTTCCTGTATGACTTCAGTGAGTTTTGCTTCTGATTTCCTGTGGTTCTCTTATTCATTTTAGCCATTCAATCTCTGAGTTCTGTGACTGTCATCCAGGGCAGGTTGTTCTGGGGGGCTTCCATCCTTTGTGCATCAATACCTGCTTTTTCGGGTACTATTTAAGACTCTTATAATTCCTTTCATTTTTTCATTTATTCTTCCTCATTTGTGAAAAGCAATTCTTCCCTCTTTGTCTTTCTTCTTTACTTTTGTTGTTTTGAAGTTAGATAATGTGTTTTTCTGTTTTAGGGCCTATTCTGTCATTCATTATAGATCACTCAGTGAGAGAGAAAGGAGTATTTACTTCTGCTCCATGCTCTAGACTGATAATCACTTTTCTGCTGCAGAGTTTTTCTACAGTTAGCTTGCTGTATGCAGTTTGCAGCTTAGAAAACTTCCCACCAGGGAAGACGTCAGGTCCTTTTCCTGTCACTCCCTCCCTGTTCAAGTCTGCAGTCAACACTTGAAAGAGCAAGCTCACTGCCATAGCAGTGCCCACCCTATGGGCACCTGGGGCTGGCAGGAGATCCTTTCTGATGGAGGGTTATGATCTGCTAATCTGCAGGTGAGCTTTCCCAGCCTGGGATCCAAGTTCTGCCTTTTTTTAAAAAATTATGGTTTAAAAAACCACATAAAATATAGATTTAGCCTTAATTTTTAAGCATACATTACAGTATTGTTAACTGTATGCACATTGTTGCATAACAGATCTCTAGAACTTTTTCTGTTTTTTAATTTTTGATTTTTTTACTCTAAAGATGTGGGGTACAATTCAGGGCTAGGTATACAAATGTTCATTATGCCGGTACCCTTATTGATGAGGTGTGCCTCCCCTTCCCCAGGCAGATTCCCACTACTGCCAATCCTGCTTTCCCTCCCCGCTCCTGGCAGTTTCCCACTACTGCCTATCCTTTATTTATAGTATTACGATAATTGTTCAAGGTCCTCTTATGGGTGAGTTCTTTGTTTCTGTGAAAGATCACTCAGTATTATAGACTCTAAGTCCATCCAGGTTACTGTGAGGTTCATGATTTTGTTCTTCTTTATGGTTGCATAATAATCCATCATGTACATATACCACATTTTTTTCTTATCCAGTCCTCTTTTGATGGGCATCATGGTTGGTTCCAGGTTCTTGCTACTTTGAACAATGCTGCAATAAATATACGTGTGTAGGTATCTTTTTTATAGAGTGATTTGAGATCATCCAGGTATATTCCCAGTAGGAGGATTGCAGGGTCATATGGAAGGCTGATTTTAAGATATTTTAGGAATCGCCACACTGTTTTCCACAGAGGCTGTACTAGTTTACACTCCCACCAACAGTGTAGAAATGTTCTCTTTTCTCTGCATCCTCTCCAGCATCTGTTGTTTTTTGAGTTATTGATGATAGCCATCCTGACTGGAGTTAGGTGATATCTCAGTGTGGTTTTAAATGCATTTCTTTGATGACTAGTGAGACTGAGTACTTTTTCGTGTATCTGTTGGCTGCTCGTGTGTATTCTTTTGAGAACTGTCTATTCATATCTTTTGTCCACTTTGTAATGGGGCTATTTGTTTTTTTTCCTTTCAGTACGTTTGAGTTCCTTGTAGATCCTAGATGTTAGGCCTTTGTCAGACATAGAGTTGGCAAATATATTTGCCCAATCCGTGGGCTGTCTCCCTGCTCTCTTGATGGTTTCTTTGGCTTTGCAGAAGCTTGTCAGTTTGATGAGGTCCCACTTGTCTCTCTTATCTCTTATGGCATGGGCTTTTGGGGTTTTGATCAGGAATTGGTTACCAGTTCCAATTTCCATAAGGGTGTCTCCTGAATTTTGTAAGGTTTTTATAGTTTGAGGTTTTACATTTAGATCTTTGATCCATTTGGAGTTGATTTTTGTGTATAGTGATAGGTAGGGATCTTGTTTTAATTTTCTGTATGTTGTCAGCCAGTTTTCCCAGCACCGTTTACTGAATAGGTTCGCCTCTTCCCAGTGGTTGGTGGTGGAGGCTTTGTTGAAGATGAATTGGTTGAGGAATTGAGGTTTTGCATCTGGAATCTCTATCCTGTTCTATCGGTCTATATGTCTGTTCTTGTACCAATACCAGGCTGTTTTGATTATTGTAGCTTTATAATAGAGTTTAAAGACTGGGAGTGTGCTACCTCCTGCTTTGTTTATTTGTTTGTTTGTTTGTTTTGTTTTGTTTTTTGCTAAGGATTGTTTTGGTAATTCGTGGTCGTTTATGTTTCCATATGAATTCCTGCATTGTTTCCAGGTCAAAGAAGAATGCTGCTGGTAATTGAATGAGTATTGCGTTAAATCTGAAGATTGCCTTAGGTAGGAAGAACATCTTAACAATGTTGAGTCTTCCAATCCATGATCATGAAATATTTTTCCATTTGTTTGTGTCATCTTTGATTTCTCTGAGCAGTGTTTTGTAGTTTTCATTGTAAAGGTCTTTCACATCACAGGTTAGGAAGATGCCAAGGTATTTGATTTTTTTCTGGCTATTGTGAATGGGATTGTGCTTTTTATTTGGGTTTCTGTTTGTTTATTGTTCGTGTATAGAAATGCAACTGTCTTTTGCACATTTATTTTTTACCCTGAGACTTTGCCAAAGTCCTTTATCAATGCAAGGAGGTTTTGACAGATTCTCTTGCGTTTTCAAGGTATAGAATCCTGTTGTCAGCAAAGAGGGATAACTTGACTTCCTCTTTTCCTATTTGGATACCCCTGATCTCCTTCTCTTGTCTGATTGCTCTAGCTAGGACTTCCAAAACTATATTGAAAAGGAGGGGTGAGAGTGAGCATCCTTGTCTTGTTCCAGTTTTCAGGGGAAATGGTTTCAATATCTGTCTGTTTAGCAGTATGCTGGTTGTGGGGTTTTCATAGATGGCTCTTATTATTTTGAGGTATGTTCCATCTATGCCTAGATGTTTGAGAGTTTTTATCAAGAAGGGGTGCTGGATTTTATCTAAAGCTTTTTCTGCCTCTAATGACATAATCATATGGTTGGTTTTTTTTGTTTTTTTTTTTTTACATATGTTGATGTATTTAATTATGTTTATGGTCTTATGAATGTTGAACCAGCCCTGCATCCCAGAGATGAAGCCTACTTGGTCATGGTGGATGGTTTTTGAGATGTGTTGTTGAATCCAATTTGCTAGAATCTTGTTGAGATCCTAGCATCTATGTTCATCAAGGGTATTGGCCTGTAGTTCTGTTTCTTTGTTGGATCTTTACCTGGTTTGGGTATCAATGTTATGTTAGTTTCGTAAAATGATTTGAGGAGAGTTCCATCTTTCTCACTTATCTGGAATACTGTCAGTAGGATTGGTCTCAGTTCCCTCTTGTGTGTTTTGTAGAATTCTGCTGGAAAGCCACCTGGTCTAGGGCTTTTTTTGTGTGTAGATAGTTTTCTTATGACATAGTCAATTTCCTGGATTGTTATTGGTCTATTTAGTGTCTCAATTTCTTGTTTCAACTTGGGGAGGTTGTGTGATGTCAGAAAGTCTTCAATTTCCTTTAGGTTTTCAAATTTGTTTCCATATAAGTATTCATAGTTATATTCTTTTGATAATCTTTTGTATTTCTTCAGGTTCAGTTGTGACTTGATCTTTTGCATTTCTGATTGTTTCTATTTGGGCTTTTTCTCTCTTTTTCTTGGTCAGTCTAGCTAGGGAATCAATCTTGTTTAGCTTTCAAAGAACCAGCTTTTTATTTCGTTGATTTTTTTTGTATTATCTTTTTGTCTTCTATGTCCCTAATTTGGGCTTTTGTTTTGGTGATCTGGATTCTTCTGCTGAAGTTAGGGTTTTGGTGGTCTTGCTTTTCCAACTCCCTTAGGTGATTTGTTAGGCTGTTAACTTGTGATCTTTCCATTTTCTTCATGTGTGCTTATAGAGATATGAATCCCCCTCTTGGTACTGTTTTCATGGTATCCCAGAGGTTTTGGTAAACTGTTTCTTCATTTTCATTTGTTTCCAGGTGTCTTTTAATCTCTGTTTTGATTCCATGTTGACCCAGGAGTTGCTTAGTATCATGCTGTTTAGTGTCCATGTCTTTGTGGGTTTGGGGGGAACTTTGTTGGTGTTGATATTTATTTTTATTCCACTGTGGTCTGAAAAGGTGCATGGCAGGATTTTAATCTCGTAAAATTTGTTTATATTTGATTTATGGCCAAGGATGTGGTCGATCTTAGAGTAGGTTCCATGTGGTGATGAGTAGAATGTATATTCTGTGGTTGTTGGGTAGAGTGTTCTGTAGGTATCAATTAGGTCCATTTGGTCAAGTGTCACTTTGAGATTCTGGATCTCATTGTTGATTTTTTTTTGTCTTGATGATCTGTCTAACGTCGTGAGTGGGGTATTTAATTCCCCAGCTATGATCGTGTTGGAGTCAATATCTTTTTTAAGTTTACATAGAAGCTGCTTTAGGAAAGATGGTGCTCCTCTGTTGGGTGCTATATGTTTAGGATGGATATTTCATGTTAATGGATTGAACTTTTTATCATTATGTAGGGACCTTCTGTGCCTTTTTAAATTTTTGATTGCTTAGAGGGTATTTTGTCTTAGAACTCTTTCAATTTGCATGGCTGAAACTCTGTACTTGTTGAACAACTCCCTATTTTCCCTGTCCTTCAACCCCTGGCACCCACAATTCTGCTTTTTGTTTCTATAAGTTTGATTACTTGAATATCACATAGAAATGGGATCATGCAGTATTTGACCTTTTGTGCTTAGCATATTTCACTTAGCATAGTGTCCTCAAGGTTCATCCAAGTTGTAGCATATGACAAGATTTCCTTTTTTTTTTTTTAAGTTGGAGTCTCACTATGTCACCCAGGCTGGAGTGTGGTGGCATGCTCACAACCACCCCAGCCTCGACCTGCTGGGCTCAGGCAATCCTTCCATCTCAGCCTTCCCAGTAGCTGGAACTACAGGCTTGTGCTACCATGCCCACTTACTTTTTATTTATTTATTTATTTTTTAAGATGTGGAGTACAGTTCAGGGTTAGGTATACAAATGTTTGTTATGCAGGTACTCTTTTTGATGAGGTATGCCCCTCCCTCCCCTGCAGATTCCCACTACTGCCAATCCCTTTCTTATCATATTATGATGATTATTCAAGGTCTGCTTTATTTTTTAATTTATTGTAGAGATGAGGTCTCACCAACTTGCTCAGGCTAGTTTCAAACCCCTGAGCTCAGGTAATCTTCTCACGTTAGCCTCCCAAAGTGCTGGGATTACAAGCTCAAGCCACCACGCCCAGCCAGAATTTCCTTTTTTTAAGGCTAAATAATATTTCATTGTATGTATACACCACATTACATTTATCCATTAATCTTTTAATGAACATTTAGGCTGCCTCTATGTCTTGCTACCATGAATTATTCTGCATGGCCATGGGAGTACAAATTCCTCTTCAAGTTCTTGTTTTCAGTTCTTTTAGGCATATAACCAGAAGTAGAATTGTTGGATCACATGGTAATTAAATTTGTTTTTTGAGGAAACTCTATAGTGTTTTTCTAGAAGTAGAATTGTTGAATCACATGGTAATTAAATTTCTTGTTTTTCGAGGAAACTCCATAGTGTTTTTCACAGCAGATGTACCTTTTTATAATCCCACCAACAATATACAAACAATATACAAGGGTTCCATTTTCTCCATGTGCTACCAATGGTGGTTATTTTCTTACTTTTTTTTTTCCAGTAGTGGCCATCTGTGGGGTAGTGTCTAGACATGGATTGTTTCCTCACTTCCTCAGGTAGTAGCCTCTGGTCAAGGCTGGTCTCTGAAGGGTATGTATATTCCCAGTAAGGAGTCATGGGATGCAGGTGACCAAACAAAATAGAAAACAATGTACTCCTCACTCTTAATCAATGCAATTGTACACACCAGATAGGAATTTGACTAAATTAACTTGCTTACCTTTAAAACTTTTTGCTATACTTCCCTGAGGCATGGATTCTTCACCAACTTGCTGCCATCGGTGCCTCCTGTAAGTTCTAATAAACCAATGTCTTTCCCTGCTGGGACTCTGAGTGACTTCTTTGGGCTAGGTAAACATTATGCACAAGCTCTCTCAGATTTGGGGTTACCATGTTATACTGTTCTGTTGGGTGTAAGGTGAAATCTCATAGTAGTTTTAACTTAGTTTTACCTTTGTAAATCTCCCAATTCAGTCTCTGGTTACAGTTTTTCCCATAACCATTTTCAGTTGAAGTGCATATGTAATATTGGTAATATATTTTAACATTATGAAAACTTTCTTTAGGCAGCACACTGTAAGGCACCTCCTGGGCTAGGCACTTGACTTCTTTAAGGTTTATCTTAAATAAGTAGAACCTTATATGTTCTTGGGAAAATACAAAAAAAATTAGGAAGTTTTTATTTGGCATGGCTGAGCCTTTCTTCTTTTTTGAGGGAGGAATGGTCTTGCTATGTTGCCCAGGCTGGAATACCGTGGCTATTTACAGGTGGGAATATAACACACTACAGCCTTGAACTCCTGGGCTCAAGCAGTCTTCCTGCCTCAGCTTCCCAAGTAGCTGGGACTGCAGGTATGCACCACCGCACCGAGTTCCTTCCTGTTTTAAACAGTGGAAAATATAATTTCAAAAAAAAAAAATCAAAGGACTGGTTTTATCTTCAAGGTGACATCCCCTGTATGAAGTCAGAATATGAACCATTCCGGAACATCCAATGAACTTTTCCTGTGATAATAAAACTAAAGAAGCCCAGAGCTACCTCTCCTTATAGACAGTAAGGAGCATAAGAAAACACATAAAAATAAGATCATTTATCTTACATTATTCATCAACTTTAAACCCATCAGTGACTTTGCATGTAGAAGAAAACCCAGTCTCCTTACTATGGTCAACAAGACCAAGCAAAAATTAACATCATCTTAATTAATTAACATCATCTCATACAAAAATTAATTCCAAATGAATCAAAGTCTTACATATAAAGTAAAAACTATAAAATGTTTAGAAGAAAACATAGACGATCTTTAAGACCTAGGGCAGCCCACTCTGCCTCAACCCAGTCTGCTCTTTCCTTATCTTAATGAGCTCAGCTGTTCAAGTGCATGGAGTTCTTTCCTGCTCCAGAGCCCTCAGGCCATTCTTTTACAGAAAAAAATTAATTTTAATGAAGACCACTTTGTCCATTGATGCTTCTGTGACTCTTACTTTTGGTGCTATGCCTGGAAATCTTCTCCAAGCCCTAGGTCTTAAAGATCGTCTATGTTTTCTTCTAAACATTTTATAGTTTTTACTTTATGTGTAAGACTTTGATTCATTTGGAATTAATTTTTGTATGAGATGATGTTAATTAATTAAGATGATGTTAATTTTTGTATATTTTACCTTTTACTTTCCCTCTGGTTACCCCCTACTCATCCTTTAGGTCTTAACTTCAGTGTCATTTCCCTAGCAGCTTTTAAGGACCACCCATTCCCATCCTTCTGCATACTCTCAACTTCAGTCCTAAGGAAGGGTGTCTTCATTATTCTTAATACCTGTTTTCTCTCCCTCATAGCATTTAGCATAAGTGTTTATTATTCATGTGTTTGTATTGTGTGTGCATGTAAAATTCCTGCCTATAAGTCTCAAAACAAGAACCCAGTTTATTTTGTTTACCACTGTCATGTCCAGCACTGTGACTGTCTCATGATGAGTACTCAGTCAGTACATTTTTGGATAAAGAAGGAAACAAAAACATCCTGGGGGATGTTTTCTAAATCACTGGGTGCCATTTTCTTAAAATCAGAGGATGTTACTGGCTCTTGGAGAAATGACGCTTGCAAAGATTCTTTTCAGGTGAAGGCTTATCGGATCAGGACAACCTAGGCTCAAAACCAGCTGTTCTGACAGGGGCGAGGGTGGGGAGCAATAGATGACCTGGAAAAGAGCACCTAATTGAAAATTAGAGTGATTAAAGAAATTAACTGAGCTCTGCTTTTTAAATTAGGGTAAAATATTTGTGTATACGTGTGTTTTTCAATTTCGTTTGCATAGAATCTACTTCCTTTAGGGTCCTTCTTATTGCCGAGTCTCTTTGTGTCATCTTTGTCTTAGGCAGTACGCTTCTTGTACAGCTAGGCCCTTATAAGCAGACAGTGCTCTAGCCCAGCTGCTACTTGCCATGTGTTGTTCCTTCTGCCGAGACTGCCCTTCCACCTTTCTTGCCCTGAAAGACACTTTACTCATTCTTTAAGACTTACACCAAGTAGTCTCTAAGATGAATAAATTTTTTACCACCCCCACACTTTTCAGGCAAAGTAAGACCACCTTACTATGGATCGGAATTGAACTGTGTATTTACTGCTATTCTGGGGCTTTCTTTTTAAATTGTATTTATATCTGTCTCCAGCACTAGTGTGGAGACTTCTGGGAAAGGTACAATGCCTTAGTCTCTCTTATGCCACCAACAGAGAGACAAAGTAGTACCTGGTACAAATTCTAGGATGTTGCATATCTTTAAAATGTGTTAAGGTAATTATTTAAAATAGTCATAAAGTCATATAAAATATTGAAAAGAAATAGTCCCCAGTGAGAACAATGGTAATGCTAAGGTTTCAAGATTGAACACTTTTTTTGTATAGTCTATCATTTCCAGATTTGGGGTAAAGTTAATTATATTGCTTTCTTAATTTTATTGTCAAGTGAAAAAAAATACTATGACAGCTAGAGATTCTAGAATTTTCACATCAAAATGGTTGTTTCTGCTTTCACATTTGTTATTTTAAAAATTAATATATATTAAATTTATATATTTTGGGGGTACATGTGATAATTTGTTACATTAATATAATCAAATCAAAGTAATTGGGACATCCATCACCTTAAATACTTATGTTTTCTTTATGATAGGAATATTCAAATTATTCTCTTACCTGTTTTGAAATGTACAATTGATTAATGCTAACTATGGTCACCCTACTGATCTATGGAACACCAGTTTTTATTTCTTCTATCTAAGTATGCTTTTGTGCCTATTAATCAGCCTCTCTTCGTGTTTCTTCCTTCCCCACACTTCTTGACCTCTGGTAACCACCAGTCTACTTTCTATCTTTATGATATCCACTTTTTTAGCCTCCCACATTTGAGTGAGAATGTACAATATTTATCTTTCTGTGCTTGGCTTATTTGATTTCCTTTCTTTTACATATATGCTCAGTAGTGGGATCACTGCTGGATCTTATGGTAGTTCTATTTTTAGTTTCTTGGGGAACCTCCATACTGTTCTCCATAGTAACTGTACTAATTTACATTCCCATCAACAGTATATAAGAATTCTCTTAATATGATGTATCACACTTATTGATTTATATATGTTGAGCCATCCTTGCATCTCTGGGATGAATCCCACTTGATCATAGTGAATTATGAACAATACATCTTTTTGATGTATTGTTAAATTCAGTTCGATAGAACTTTGTTGAAGAATTTTGCTTCTATGTTCATCAATGATATTGGCCTGTAATTTTCTTTTTTTGTTGTGTCCTTGTCTGGTTTTGGTATCAGTAATGTTGGCCTCATAAAATGAGTGTGGAAGTCTCACACTCATAAGTTTTCTCTTTGGCTTTTAAAAGAGTTTGAGAAGAATTGGTATTAGTTCTCCTTTAAATATATGGTAGAATTCAGCAGTAAAACCATCATCAGGTCGTGGGTTTTTATTTAATGGGAGACTTTTTATTACTGATTTAATCTTGTTATTTGTTATTGGTTTTATTGAGGTTTTCTATTTCTTTGTGGTTCAATCTTGATTATATGTGTCTAGGAATTTATACATTTCTTCTAGATTTTTCAGTTTATTGGCATAGTCTCTAATGGTCTTTGTATCTCTGTGGTCTCAATTGTTATCTCTTGTTTATTTCTAATTTTATTTATATTTTCTCTCTTTTTTAGTCTAAATAAAGGTTTAATAATGTTGTTTATCTTTTCATAAAACAAACTTTTCATTTTGTTGATCTTCTGTATTGTCTTTTTAGTCTCAACTTTATTTCTGCTCTGATCTTTATTTTTTTCCCTTTTACTAATTTGGGGTATAGTTTTTTCTTGATTTTCTGATGTTTCAAGGTGCATTGTTACGTTGTTTATTTAAAATCTTTCAACTTTTTTGGTGTGTTTATTTCTATAAATTTCCCTCTCAGTACTGCCTTTGCTGTATCCCATAGATTTTGGCATGTTGCATTTCCATTTATTTCAAGATATTTTAAATTTTGAATTTGGATTTTTTCATTGATACATTGTTTATTCAGGAGCATGTTGTTTAATTATTCTATGTGCTTGTGTAGTACCCAAGATTCCTCTTGTTACTGATTTCTAGTTTTATTCCATTGTGGTCAGAAAAGATACTGTATATATTATCTACTTTTTGGAATTTGTTGAGATTTGTTTTGTGGCCCAAAATTGGTCTAGTCTTGAGAATGTTCCTTGTGCTAGTGAAAAGAATGTGTAATCTGCAGCAGTTGAGTATGATGTTCTGTAAATATTAGTTAGGCATATTTGATCTAGTGTGTAGTTTAAAACTTCTTTGTTGATTTTCTGTCTAGATGATCTGTTCACTACTGAGAGTGGGGTGTTGAAGTCCTCTGCTATTATTGTATTGCTATATATCTCTCCTTTAGATCTATTGTTTGCTTTATATACTTGGGAGCTCTGATGTTGTGTGCATAGATATTTATAATTGTTATATCTACTTTATCATTATACAGTGACCTTCTTTGTCTCTTTTTACAGTCTTTGACATGTAATCTATTTTATCTGATATTAAGTATAGCCACTCTAGCTCATTTTTGGTTTCCACTTTCATGGAATATCTTTTTATATCCTTTCACTTTCAGTCTATGTGTGCCTTTGTAGGAGAACTAGGTTTTTTGTAGACAGCATATAGTTAGGTCTTAGTTCTTTCCCCATTCAGCCACTCTGTCTTTTAATTGGATAATTAAGTTTATTATTGATAAGTAAGGATTTACTGCTGTCATTTAGTTGTTGGTTTTCTGGTTGTTTTGTAACTCTTCCATTTTTACTGTCATCCTTCATGGTTAAGTGACTTACTTTGGTCCTATGTTTCAATTTGTTGCTTTTCATTTTTAGTGTATCTATTATAGATTTTTGCATATGGTTATCACAAGGCTTACAAAAAACATCCTGTTAGATATAACAAATTATTTTAAAGAGATGACAACTTATCTTAGATCACAAAAAATAAAAATAAAAACAAAGAAAGAAAGAAAAAAACATTCTGCACTTTAACTCTATTTCCCCCAACATTTTGACTTTTGGTTATCTTGATTTATATATATTGCCAGTCTCTTAATAGGTTACTGTAGCTGTTATTGTTTTCGATAGATTTGTCTTTAGGGATCATATTCAAATTATGAGTAGATTACACACCACAATTACATGATGGAGTATTCTGGGGTTTTCTCTGTGGTTAATTTTACCAGTGGGTTTTGTACTTTCAAATGTTTTCTTTTTGCACATTAGTGGGTAACATCCCTTAGCATTTCTTGTAAAATGAGTCTGGTGCTATTAAATTCTCCTCGCTTTAATTGTCTGGAAAAGACTTTCTCCTTCATATTTGAATGGTGGTTTTGCTGGATAAAGTATTCTTGGATGGCAGGCTTTTTTCTTTGAGTACTTTGAAAATATCATTTAATCCCTGTTGGCCTGTGTGCTTCTGTTGCAAAGTCTGTTGCCAAACAAATTGGAGTTTCTTTATATGTTATTTACTTCTTTTTTTCTGGTTGCCTTTAGGGTACTCTATTTTCCCTTGATAATTTAAAGATTTGATTATCATATACTTTGGAGTAGTTCATTTGGGTCAAATCTCTTTGATGTTCTTTGACCTTCCTATACCTGAATATTTATATTTTTCTCATGTTTTTGAAATTTTTCTTTCATTATTTATGAACTAAGCTTTCTACTCCTTGCTCTTACTCAACTCCTTCTTAAACACCAATCTTTCTTATATATGGTCTTTTGAGATAGTTTTCTATATCTTCTATGTGATCTTTATTCCTTTTCATTCTTTTTTTCTTTTTCCTCCTTTGACTGTAATTTCAAATAGCCTGTCTTTAAGCTCACTGATTTTTTTCCCTCTGCTTCATTCATTCTGCTAAGAAGAGCCTCCGGTAAATTTTTCAGTTCAGCAAATGTATTTCTTAGTTTTAAGATTTCTGTTTGACTTTTTTATTTTAAATTTCAATCTCTTTGTCACATTTCTCTGACAAATGTCTGAATTACTTTTCTGTGTTATCTTGGAGATTGCTGAGTTCTCTTAAACTGATATTTTGAATTCTTGGTCATAGAGCTCATATATCAGTGTCTTGGTAGGGTCAGCTACTGGTTCCTTGCTTTATCTGTTTAGAGAGGGCATCGTTTCCTCTTTGCTGTTGTTTCTTGTGGATGCATATCTATGTCTTTGTACTGAAGGATTAGTTCTTTATTTCAGTCTTCTCCGTCTGACTTGTTTTGATTTTTATTGGTTATGTTTGCTTAGAGAGCGATTCTTTGTAATTTACTTGTTACCTGTTTCTTATATTTTTTTCAAGCTAAGCTACTGTCTCCTTTTCAGCACTAGATGGCACCTAAAACCCAGGTTTGCCTCAGATCTAACACAGGATCAGAGCATTGGCCTGGCTGTAATGTGGGAGGTTTCAAAGGGGGAGGGGTATCCTGGCAGTAGAGAAAGTTTGACTAGCTGGGCGTGGTAGCACACGCCTATAGTTCCAGCTACTTGGAAGGCTGAGGCGGAAGGATCACCAGAGCCCAGCAGGTCGAGGCTGTGGTGGTCGGGAGTGGCCACTGCACTCCAGTCTGGGCAACGGAGTGAGACTCCAACTCAGAAAAATAAAAGAAAGTTTGACTAGGGATTTGGGCCCAAGGTACCTGTGGAATGTACCTTCTACATGTACATGGTGCTGCTGAACAGCCATTCTGATTTGATTTTGCCAAGTTACAAAGCAGAATTTCCAGGACTGAATATGGTAGATCCATCACCCCCCCCCCACCAATTGTCCTCAGGAATATGTCTCCCTTCAGGCACTCCCAATGCTTATCATGGGATGAGGCATAGGCAAGTCTCCTGCTTTAAAACCCCCAATGGTGGGGAAGTTATTTGTCTACCTACATCTTACTTTTTCCAGTGTAGAAACTGAGTGAGGGAAAATTTTTCATGTGCTTGGTACCATGCAGCTTGAAGGAAAGGTGTCGCAGATATGAAACTTCAATTATTTCACTGTCTTCTGGAGTTTTTTGTTGTTGTTGTTTCTTCTCTGTGGCTCTAGGAATTGACTCATCTTCATATTTGAGTTCTGGGATATTGCTGGTGATAAAAATCTTGGTACTGTATTTGTTTTTGTTTTTCTGTGTAGGAAAGTGAAACCAGTTTGCATCTATGCTGCCATTTTAAAAACATTTGTCATTTTGAGTTGTGAGAATCTTATTCCAATATATTGTCCTAGTTTTATCCATTTTTAAACTCCTACCCTTGTGTTCTTCCCACTTGTCCTTAGTGGTAGAAAGTTGGTTTTCTTTTTTTTTTTTTTTTCAGTTGAAAAAGTACTTGATTTTTTGAAACAGTCAAATGACCTTCATATAAAGTCTAAGGAACAAGGCTGGTAATCAAGCTGACTGGTACCATATGCAGTCTAGAGTACAGTGTGATAGTTAAGTACCTAGAGACATTTCTTGCGTGTGTCATATAAGTACCTCCTCAAGCTCTTCAACATACTGCTCCAAGGCATTAGGTTGCAAATACAATTGCTTTGAAAACATATTGAATAAAATTCAGAGTTATAACTTTCTATCTAAAAGAGATTTGAGCAAGAAATCTTAGAAATAAGCTTGTATGGACCTAAAATGACTACCTTAAAAGGGACATCACTCATGTATGCATTCAAGTTCTCCTTTGTTAAAACAAAAGTGTCCCCTTGGTGGTTCAGCCTGTAATCCCAGCACTTTGGGAAGCCGAGGTGAGTGGATTGCCTGAGCCTGCAGGTTCAAGACCAGCCTGGGCAACTTGGCGAGACCTTGTCCCTACCATAGATCAAAAAATTAGCTGGGCATGGTAGCGCGCGTCTGTAGTTCCGGCTACTTGGAAGGCTGAGGCAGAAAGATCACCGGAGCCGGGCGTGTCGACGCTGGGGTGGCCATGAGCCTGCCACTGCACTCCAGCCTGAGCAACAGAATGAGACTCCACCTCAAAAAAAAAAAGTGTCCTCACTCTAAATCACATGATCACAAGGGCTTAGAGTATGAACTTGAGGGCTGAATTGCTTACCTCTAAGTATCAGCTCTGCTATTCTAGCTGTGTGTCCTGGGTACGTTCTAAACTTTCCTGTGCCTCAGTTTTCTATCTGTAAATTGGGGAGAAGGTATTTTAGTATTTTGAGGGTTATTGTGAAGTTTAAACAAGGTAATAACAACTGTCAAGCACTTCAAAGAATAACTTGAATATAATTTATTAAATGTATTTTAATCAATTTTAGGGTATATATTTTTCACATTTTAATACCTCTGAAATGAGGCTATATTGTACCATTAATATAATTTTTAATAAGAATTTCACCATCATTTAATTGGTGACATCTTTTTTATCAATAGTACTTAATGTTACCCCTTAGAGTAGGTGACATTTTAGATATCAATTACTAATAGTAGTAAGAGATCAATCAGTGTTAGCTATCATCATCATCATCATTATCTTGGTTCCAGCTGAGACTGTGACATGAAATTTTAGCAGCACTAGCCTAGAGTATATACCAAATCCCAGTTTCACCTAACTACTTGTTTTCTTTGGTGTGTTTTTAGAAAAGATGTAGTGAGCTGCTTTTCTTGTTTCATTTTAGCTAATGTAAAGTATTTATGGTATCAATTCATGCAATGTTTTCATATTTGCTGTTCCATACTTGGAGAGCTACTAAGATGTTCTTCAATATCCTCCAGTCTCCTGAAATAGAGAAGAAGACAAATTATTTATTTTCTCTATTGATATATTTTTCCTAAGTCCTTTCAAAGAAGTGCTTTTTTTCTTAGCTAGCAGAACTAAGCCACCATTGTACCACTTAAGATTTACTGGTTTTCTCTCTCCTCTAAGGGAGAAAAGAAGCAGTTTATTGATCTGTAACAGAGGAATGGACTATGGCCAGTCCTCTACTGGTTTATACAATGCACTGACAAGAATCTGCATATCATTGAGAAGAAGGGTCCTCACAATTTGAGGCCACCTGTCAAACTTGAACAATAACTGGGAAAATCAATACACAATATACAACTGTTCTCTTTTCACAGACAGTGCCAAGATCCACACGCAGTGACAGTGTCTTGTTATTTTACTAGTGATATGCTTGTAAGTCCTAAGTTTAGGCTTCCTTCTTATTTTGCTTTTACTGTTCAGTTTGGGGGAGGGTGAGAGAGAACAATTTGGATCTGAGATAAAGATCTTCTGCCAGGTAAAAGAGGTTCAATAACAGGAGAAAACCTTGGACCTTAAGCTTGACTAGGAAGATTCTGGGCACATCTTCATCCAAATACCTTGACACATACTTCACTCACCCATAGCACATGCAGCTTGTCTCTTCTTGTCTTGTTTGCCCTCAAGACTTTAAGTGGTGGTATTTACAAGCCATTATGAAGCAAGAGTACAAACACACAAGGGTAGCAAAGGGCCAGTATACAGGGCTTGGCTTAGGTTTTTGTTGTTAATTTTTTTTTTTTTTTGAGTTGGGAGTCTCACTCTGTCACCCAGGCTGAAGTGCAGAGGCATGCTCGTGGCCACCCCAGCATTGACCTGCTGGGCTCCAGGGATCCTTCCGCCTCAGCCTTCCAAGTAGCCAGAACTACAGGCGTGTGCTACCACACTAGGCTAATTTTTGATTTATTGTAGAGATGAGGTCTTGCCAAGTTGCCTGAGTTGGTCGCAAGCCCGCGGGCTCAGGCAATCCATTCACCTCAGTCTCCCAAAGTACTGGGATTACAGGCTGAGCCACCGAGTTTGACCTATTGTTAGCTTTTAAAAGTATAATTCATTGAATAAATCTAGAAGCTAGGCTTATGTTCTTTGTCCCTCCACCCCCATTTCCTCACTCATTTTTCTCTAGCCTTCCCAGTGCTCATATTTTTAAAAATAAAACTGATTCGGCAGACATTTATACACATTCACTCCTATTCTTAAAAGATAATGCTCACTCTATCCCTAATGACTGCCTTTTGATTATGCTAGCACTGACTGTGCACAGAAATTATTGCTTTCCAAGTTCAACGCCATGGGCCTGAACCAGTGCCTGTGTTTCCAACAGAAAGTCAAGTGATTGCCACTCAGTCAAAGAGATTGGAGCCATCCAGTCCTCCCGGTGTGCTGCCAGCTAGAAACTAGGGGTCAGCAGGGAGTGGAAGGTGTAGAATCTGGCCTGTCCAGGTGAACTGAGCATAGTTGCTATAGCTGGAAAAACTGCAAAGAGCATGCTTATCTGAAGCAGCCTGTAAAGGAGGTCCTTTTGAACTTGTACTGAGTTGCTTTCACAGTCATTAGCTTTGAACTGTGGTATAAGCCCATTTAAACAATGAAGAAAATTTCACTAGCTGAATAGCAAGAAATTCTCATCCTGTGTGATCAAAGCATTCAGTCATTTCCTTTTCCTTCCTTTTTATTTACTTGTATTTCTGACCCCTTATAATCTCCATGAATGTAGCCTGATAGTTTCCTTTTGCATAACATTTTAAAATTTCTTTTCCTTTCCCTAATGGCTTTAAAGCAAATAAAACCAAAATTGACAGGATGTGAATATTTATTTTCAATAATTATCATTACAAAAGTAAAAAAAGAGCTAAAATCATCCATGATTTCATTACCCAGGGAAACCACAGCAATTATTTTGGTGTTTTTACTTCTAATTGTTTAAATTAAATGTATAACTATGCACATACATATTTTTAACAAAATCGGGTTTAAGATAGTATAGTTTTGTTTTTCTTTTGAACAACATGCTTTTAGTATTTTACAGTATAATTGAAAACTCTTACATGATTTCCATGCCTACATTAGAATACAGTATATAGCATTCTCCTCTTATTAGGAGGTCATGTGGATTTCTGAGCTGACACTTTAATCCGCAGCTTAGAATTAGTCTAGTTCAATGTCTTCTGATTTCATGGGTCTGAAGTTAGAATCCTGACACAACAGAAATGGAATATTTGTATATGTTCCATTGTTTGCTGTGTTTTGCCAGTATTTTTCAGAAGGTATTTGCAAAAAGCAAGAGTGGGAGCAGTTTTTTTTTTTTCTGTTCTTTTTTTTCTGGTTTCTTTTTTATTTAAATTTTGTGACTGTTGCATAAGTCTTATTGTAGTAATCTTGGGTAACTTTTAAATAGAAAATAAATGTAAAATAAGAAATATACTGCCCAACATGAACCCTAATATGTGTACCATACTATGTCATTTGAAATTGATCCCACAGGATGGTGGGAGACACTGAGAGGAGAACTGACTGAGTCAGATTTGTGTTTTAGAAAGGTGATTGCATGGAAGAACAGCAGCGTTGGTAGACTTGAGATAGCTCAAAAGAATTTCCATGAAGTTAGTCTTTTTTAAGACATATGAACTTTTGGTGTAAGAATTGCTTTGAAATTTCAGTTGACTAAATGAAGCTTTTGGACCAACAAACATTTGGAAAGCAGGATAAGCTTAAAAAACAAAAATTGTTTGTAGAGTGCTACAGAATGGTACATATTAGGAGGTCATTTGTATTTGAAGATCACCTTCCTAAAAATAGTCATGTTTCTGGAAAACCAATTTTGTTTTCCATAGAGTCTTACGTTTAGAGACCTTCTTTCAGTGCCCATCCACTGGCGCCTCCATGGGTATTCTCGCTCTCCAAATAAAATGGTCAGGTCCAGTGCAGTCACCACCTGGATCCACAGTAGCTCTCCCCCATTCCATTTTGCTTCATCCATTAGCAGTCATCTTTGTAAACAGAAGTCTATAATTTAGTGTTGTGCATATTTTTATGAATCATTTTGATGGGGCTTTCATTACTATTTCAGGTTAAATGTGTTTGGAAACTTGATGCATAAAATTTGCATGACTCCTCACTCCTTTTTGGATCTGTCATTGGATTCAATCCAACATGGCTCACACCACAAAGGTCAACGGCAGTGCCTCAGGTAACTGTACTCTGGAGGGAGTGTGTGTGTGTGTGTGTGTCTGTGTGTGTGTGTTTGTGTGTGAGAGAGAGAAATGTATGTCTTTGCTCAAACTAATGTTTTTATTTCTCTTTTAAGAATGGATAGATAATAGCAAGTTACCTAGATAACTAGGATTTCAAAGCAATCTTCTATCCATTGAAGTTTTGTTGGTTTTGTTTTGTTTTTTTTAACTCTCTCAGAAAATTTGCTTTTATCTTAAGTCTTTATGTACTGAAATAAGTTAGGTAAATTATGACCTGAGTCAATTCTATTGAAGTGTTGAAAGATAAATGTAAACTCCTGAATGCTGATGCAAGTATAACGTGTATTCCTCCTGTACTTCTTTCTGAAGGATTGGATGAGGAGAGAGAAAATGAGTTTGGACGCTTAAAACTAATTCCTGGTATCTACTTCCAGCAGCTTTTGTTTGATGTTGCTAAAACAAAGAGGAAGGGAGGAAGAGAAGGGTATATTCTGTAAAGAGCTTCTCCTAGAGAGGAACATGCAACAAGCCATGTTACAAATCCTAAAGGCCTGTATTCCAATTCTTACAGAGTTTGAGTATCTATTCCAATATTGCATGTGTAAGATTTGGGGGAAAAAATGCAGAAAAAAATCCTCCTAAGAGATCATGGCACATGGCCATAGGTGACAACCTGTCAAAAACGGCATGCTAAGAATTTGTTCCTTGTGTGAGTTATCAGCTAAATAGCCAAATGAGTGAGAGGGTAATCATCTATGTGGTCATTTTTTCTGAGCGTCTGAGTCCAGGGTCCTAGCTCTGCCAGCTCTCAACACTCTCAAATGGCAACATTATATACCGGCAGGAGTGTGGAATTGGAGCCAGGAAGCCTGAATTAGAGTCCTAGTTGCAGCAATCACTGTGAAGTATTGGGCAGGGCTATTCCTCCACATGTAAAATATTGGTAAATATGTTTACCTGCAGGTTTTAGACCAATAAAAGCACAAGAAACATACATACAGGTGCTGCGTAAAGTTAAAGCACTTTAAAAGACAACAGCAGGAGAAGGAGACTTCTGAAGTGGGCATTCCCAACCCACATAGATGCCTTTTTATTCTAGCAATTTCAGCTGCTGGTATCCTTTGGCAAGAACACCATAGCTTGTCCAAACCCAGACCCAAATAAATTCAGTTGTTTATTCCAGGACAGCTGATCATTCCCTGTTCATTCTTTTTTTCTTTTCTTTTTATTTTTGTGAGTTGGGGTCTCACTCTGTTGCCCAGGCTGGAGTGTAAGGTCATGATCACGGATCACCACAGCTTCAACCTCCTGGGCTCAGGTGATCCTCCTGCCTCAGCCTCCCAAGTAGTAGCTGGGACTACAGGCATATGCCCAACTGATTTCTTGATTCTTTTATTTTTTTTTGTGGTGGTGAGGTCTCATTACATTGCCCAGACTGGTCTCAAACTCCTGGGATCAAGCAGTCATCCCACTTTAACCTTCCAAAGTATTGGGATTATAGGCATGAGCCACTGTGCCCGGCCACCTGTCCCTTCTTTTGACTGAACTTTCTACTGCCCAACTTCTTGGAACTTTTGTAGATTCTGTGCCTGGACTACTGGATACAAATAAAAATGACAATATCTAACACTCATTGAACACTTACTGTGCACCATAGTGCCTAAAATGCTTTGCCTGCATTATCATACTTAGTTCTTTCAATAATCGCAGTAATTTCATGAGATTATGCTGTCATTATCATCATCATCACCCCCATGTGATAGCACAGAGAAGTTCAGTGACTTACCTTAATGAGGTAAGAAAAATTGGGAATATTAATTGTTTTTCTAGTAAAATATTTGATAAGGGAGGTGATTGAGACGTGAAATTTCAACTATAGTGATGGGTTTCGATTCCCCCCCTTCCCCACTGATGCTGTGGTTTTCCTTCCTTCCCCTCCACCTGCTTCCACTCACACTCTGGGGAAGGGGTGCTTGAGGTGGTTGGTACCCTGGGACCTTAACCCTCTGATGTCTCAGGCAAAATCCTGTTTTCAGGGGTTTAGATATTTACTCCATTTATTCCTAATTCCTTTTCCAACTTGGCTTGTCCTGGACTCCCCCCCTCCCGCTTTTTTTGTTTATTGTTCCTGAGGTCTAATAATCAAGCTATAACTTGTCTTCCTCATCTGGTGTTTTGCCTAACAGATCTGGTCACTGAGTTGGAAAGGAAAGGAAAGCTCTCTCATTTGTGACTGCTAGGGTGTCACGATGTGAATTGTTACTGCAGATAAGTGTATGGAATGGGCAGGGGAAGGTTTTTGCTTACTCTGGTCACCATGACCCCTGTAAGCCTATAAGCAAGTCTAATTGGAGGCTCAATCATAAACAGTTATACACATACATACATGTACATCTATAGTCATACACATATATATACATGTATATACATAAAGTGTGTGTATCATATATATGATGTTCATATGTAAAAATATATTTATAAATTTAAAAATATAGAGGTGTGAGCCAGGCACAGTGGCTCAGACCTATAATCCCAGCACTTTGGAAGACTGAGACAAGAGAATTGTCTTAGCCCAGGAGTTCAAGATAAGCCTGGACAACATGGCAAGATGTCATCTCTACAATACATTTTTAAAAAGTAGCCAGGGTGGTAGCTGTGCGTGGAAGGCTAAGGCAAAAGGATCTCCCGAACCCAATAAGTCAAACCTGCAATAGCGGTGATGGAATACTACTACACTCCATCCTGGGTGACAGAGTGAGACTCCAACTCACACACACACACACACACACACACACACACACACACACACACAAAACACAAAAATCTTCCCAAAATATAGAAGTGTTATATTGCCTGAAAAAATAAAGTAAGAATTACTGGTAATATTAACACCTACAAATAAATGTCTTGCTAGTTTTCATATTGTCTTTAAATTTTGTATATTTGACATGGTTGAGAACATGCTTATAAAAACCATCCTTTGCCTTTTCTTTTTTTTATGAATCTTTTTATTTTTATTTTAAAGATGTGGGGTACAATTCAGGATTATGTATACAAGTGGTCATCATATAGGTAAAGTTTGGGCCACCCTTTGGTCCCCGCTTTGCCTTGTTTGAGATCAGGTACCCCTATTAATGTTGTGTGTCCCACCCCCAAGCCACCCTGGCAGTATCCCGCTACTGCCAATCGCTTTCTTATAATATTATGGTAAATGTTCAGGGTCCACTTATGTGTGAGAACATTTGGTCCTCTGTTCTTTGTTTCTGTGATAGATCACTGAATGATAGACTCTAAATCCATCCAAGTTGCTGCAAAGTCCATATGTTTGTCCTTCTTTATGGCTGCATAATATTCTATGTGTATATGTACCACTTTTTTTTTTTATCCAGTCCAGTTTTGATGGGCAGCACAGTTGGTTCCATGTTTTTGCTATTGTGAATAGTGCTGCAATAAATATGTGTGTAAAGGTATCTTATTTTGTAGAATGATTTGAGTTCCTCTGGGTATATTCCCAGTAGGGGGATTGCTGAGTCATATGAAAGGTCAGTGTCTAGTTCTTTTAGAAATTGCCAGCCGGGCTCGGTGGCTCAGCCTGTAATCCCATGCTTGGGAGGCTGAGGTGAGTGGATTGTCTGAGCCCGTGGGTTCAAGACCCGCCCGGGCAACTTGGCGAGACCTCATCTCTACAATAAATCAAAAAATTAGCCAGGAGTGTAGTTCCAGCTACTTGGAAGGCTGAGGCGGAAGGATCGCCGGAGCCCAGCAGGTCGAGTTTGCAGTGCCCAGGAGCAGCTACTGCACTCCAGTCTGGGCAACAGAGTGAGACTCCAACTCAAAAAAAAGAAGAAAAAAAAAGAAAAGATATTGCCACATTGTTTTCCAAAAAGGTTGCTCGTTTGCCTTTTCCCACTTTGTATTATGAAATGAATACCTGCCCATTTTTTAAAAAAAAATAGTTGATGTGAAAGTATATGATGGTTATAAATGTACTGTTTGGCTATGTAAGTGACATAAAAACATATACAGACCTCAGATGAAGAAGAGATACACACAGGGCTCTGTGCAGCTCATGAGCGCCAATTGCTGGTCTTTCCTATGAGAAAAATATAAATTATTTGGGTTGTTTAGTAGAAGCTTTAAATGTGGTGTAAATTATATATTTTTTTCCTTTTCCAAAGATAAAGTATAATATTACATATAGTCTAAAATAATATTTCCCCTGTGCCCAAGAGGAGTCTCTCTCATCTTGCCCCTGAAAATTGCTGCCTTGGTCTCCATAGAACATGAAGAAAAATCTCATGTGAAGGTAGAGTTAGGGCAGTGCCAAGACACATGCGTTCAATGGTCTTAGGAATAAGCAGAAGCAAAAGAGGAGCAAACTATGCCCTCCGCTGCAAAATACGTTTGTTGACTGATAGCTCATGTTGATGTCCCTGTTTAGAGTTTAAACTGGGTAAGGAACAAGTCACAACCCTTTTTAAAAAACTAATTAATTATTATCATTTTTAGTTTTATTTTAAATATGTGGGGTGCGATTCAGACTTAGGTGTACAAAGGTTCATTATGAGGTACCCTTGTTGATAAGGCGTACTCCTCCCCCTCCCCCCCGCCGGCAGTTTCCCACTACTGCCAATCCCACCCCCGCCCCACCCTTCCCTGGCAGTTTCCCCCTACTGCCAATTCCTTTCTTACAGTATTAGGATAGTTGTTCAAGGTCCGTTTATGAATAAGAACATGTGATACTCGGTTCTTTGTTTCTGTGATAGATCACTCAGTATTATAGCCTCTAAGTCCATCCAAATTGCTGCAAAGTTCATAATTTTGTCCTTCTTTATGGCTGCGTAATATTCCATCATGTATAGGTACTACATTCTTAAGAAATCTAGTACACAACCCTTTTATACTCAGGCATCTCCATGGAGTCCTTCGCTAATGCTGTAATTTATAAAACTTATCATGCTACATTTCGGACATAAAAATGTGTGTAGGTTATACAATAAGTGCTTGGGTTCACACTATCTAGCTTAAGAAATAAACTTTATTAGTACATGACAAATGCAAATAAGTGCCTGCTTTGTGCCTGGCACAGTTTTAGTTACTGGGGATACAGCAGTGAACAAAACAGGCAAAAATCCCTGCCCTTAAGAAACATACATTCTAGTGAAAGTGGATGCTTCCTGTATACAGGGTTGTCAGGGAAAATAGAGGACATACTTATACTAAAAAAGTATGTGTTGTTTGTAAATTCAGTTTAACTGGGTGTCCTATGTTTGTCTGCTAAACCTGGCAGCCCTACCTGTGTACCCCTTCCAGGTTGCAGGTTGCCTCTCCCTCCTTACCTAGCCCCATTGATATCAATTGTTGGAGAATTGTTATTTCTTTTTCCCCAGATATTTCATTCTACTCTTGACTTGTACACTTTTGTTTTCATTTATTCAAAGCTTTGTATTATGGTACATTGTAAGGCTTTTGCTAATACAATGAGATGGGAGCATCATAAATTTCTCTTGCCTACTCTCTTCTCTTATAGCTAGCTAGGAAGTAAGTGGCGATCGCTCATTAGGAAAATGCTATATTTCTTTGGTTTTTGGGATGGGATAGTCTGTTCCCTCTCCCCTCCCCACCCCCCAGGTTTCTGAATCATGTTGTAAATTGGATACACTGATTGATACCTCTCTAAGCTCTAATTAATGTTGCGAAACTTTAATGAGAGCTTATACTTGCTTTAGAAGCCAAATAACAAGTGGCTTATTTGTCAGAGTCAGATAATAATAGCTGTCTTACCTTCTTCACAAGGTTATTGTGAGGAAAAAAATAAAGCAATAGCTGTAAAAATACTTTTTAAAACATAAAGTGATGGCTGGGCTCGGTGGCTCAGCCTGTAATCCCAGCACTTTGGGAGGCCGAGGTGAGTGGATTGCCTGAGCCCGCGGGTTCGAGACCCACTTGGGCAACTTGGTGAGACCTCATCTCTACAATAAATCAAAAAAATCAGCCAGGCGTGGTAGCGCATGCCTGTAATTCCAGCTACTCGGAAGGCTGAGGCGGAAGGATCGCCAGAGCCCAGCAGGTTGAGACTGCGGTGGCCGGGAGCTGCCACTGCACTCCAGTCTGGGTGACAGAGTGAGACTCCAACTTAAAAAAAAAAAAACAAAAAACATAAGTGCTGGCTAGATACCAGGGGATAGCACCATTCCCCTTGTTCTCTTGTCCCTGTCACAAGCTCCTAATCTAGTAAACACCTCAGGAGCCCTCATGTCAGCCCTGCTGGATGCTCTGACACTGGGGCAAGAATTATATTACTGTCTTCATCTAATAGTTAAATGAAATAAATGGATGTGCATCATAAAGTGACTTTTTGTGCCTGCTATTACCATCTTTTTCAGTTTTTTTATAGCTTTCCATTTTGCTATTTCTTTTTTATAGTCTAGAGTTGCCTACTGGGCTACATTTAAAATGTGTTTTTTAAATTAATATGGTAAAATTTGATAGGAAAACAGAAGGGAAGAATTACTCAAAATTCCCCAGTAGGTCTAATTTTTAGTATTTCTTTTTCATCCTTCTCAGGCTAACAAACACAATTTAAATAAATTTTCATATATTTGGATATTCAGATCTTGGCTTTAACATTCTTTGCATTTTTCCAAGTCTTTATGGAAAACATAGTTTTCAAATTAATATTTTCGATGACAATAAATATTTCTTAGAGCGTTCCTAGCAGTTGCATTACTCTTATTTTGTTTGGAAGTTTGGACTGTTTCAAGATTTTTCCCATTGTAGATAATGATGGAGAAAATATCTTCTTGCCTGGCCATTTTTCTCCTTCTTGATTATTTCCTGACAACTTCACAGAAACAGGACAACTGTGTTAAGGGGCACGATGTTTTCACGGCTTTGGTAATTGTTATAGGCCTTGAATCTTGTTTTCTTGGTCAATTATTTGGCTCCAGGTTTTGTCTCTACGCTGATCTCAAATGAGGTACAAAGGCCACTGATAAGGCCGGGTCAACCAGGCAGAGCCAGACTCATGGCAGAGCAGGCAGAATGCTGCAGTGTGGTGCAGCCCCTCTCGGCTGTGTAAATATTTTTTCTGGACAGGAGCATTTCTCAAACAGCACTCTGAGCCCACTGCGGTGAACCTGACAGCAGGAATTACGTGCTGTTTGTCAAGTACAAGACTAGTTTGCACTAACTGGTCTGGCTAGAACCAACCTGCTGTTTCCTGAGACCTTCTGTAAGGAAAGACACAGCGCACAGCAGAGGCAGTGTGTTTCGTGGGTGTTGGTGAGTCTTAGACCTGTCATCTGTGTTAGCATTGCCCCAAAGGCAGAGGGTTATCTGATTCGAAACTGGTGCTGCTTTAATTCGTGAGTAGCCTCCATGACTTTCCAGGGTCTCCTGAGTAAATTTGCAAAAGATGTGTGTTCTTACTTGCGTTTTGTATTTGCCCATAAGTAGTATGCTCTGGACTATCAGAAGGGCTGAGAGGGTAAAACAGTAGCCTAACATAAACAAATAGGTAACAGCTAGAGGAGGGGGGGTCTTTTCATTTCAGTTATCCAATCCCCCTTCCCTACTCTCAGAGGACAAAACACAACTTGCTGAACTCACACAGTTAATGACTAAGCCAGAAGTTGGATATGGAGAGACTTTTTCCTCTGTTCATGGTATTTATTATGTTGACATTAAAATCAGAAGTGTGGTATCTGTGAAGTTCTGATTAAACAGATTGAGGGAAAAGTATGTATTTCATAAAACACAAAAGTAAAATGGTTAAAAATAAAATGTCTTCCCTGATGATAGGGGTTATGTTGATGTTATTTTTTTTCATGGTGTGAAATTGTTTTATCAAGCCAAATTAATAAACATTCTAATTCCTTACATGTATTTATTGTGTCAGTTTCGTCCTAGTATTAAATATGTTTAATAATTGGATTTAATTAGATTATACATTTAACTTTCAATGAAACTGTAACTGTTAGACTATAGAAAACTAATTTCATATTGAAGTTTATAAATGAAATGCCTTGTTTTCTTATAGTGATAGTATTTGAGAAAATAATTTTGTTAAAGTAAGAAGTGGTTACATTTGAATTTCATACCTGTTAAAATGCTGGAACCACCTACAATTTGGAGTCTTGCCTGCCTGGGTTTTGAAAAGTCCCTCTCTCATTGAGGCTTGCTTGTTTTACAAATTCTCAAGCCTTCTGTTTTAACCTGAGGCCAGCTTCACCTTATAAGCCTTCTTGCCCCAAACTTTGTAGGAATCATCATGGGTTAAGCATCAGGTTTCAGACAGGCAATTAGCTCTCCAGCTAAGCCGAGGAAGGATGATTTATCTTTCAGTGAGTACCAGCTTCTTTGGGTGCAGGAAAGAGAGAATCCGGGCTCCTGCTATTCCTGGGTGCAGGGCAAAGAAACCCTTCAGTTAGAGATTTCTATGGATGCTCTGTAAGTGCCAACAAGAAAGAAAAAAAAAATACACAAAATAAACACCAACAGGGAGATTCTCGTTATGTTAAGAACTTGAGCTGTTCCTCTAATTCTTAGAGTCTGGGTAGTCATTTAAAGGACTAAAACAACCCTTCTTACAAGGATTTGAATATTCTGTGCTCTGTTCTTCCTCAGCAGACTTCCTATTGTGAGTATTGACATTTATTTCTGATTATGCACTTCCCCTCTTTCTTGAATGACTTGGGTGGGCTAGCTGAGCCCTTCAAACGTATAGCTCATTTGCTTCCTTTTCCAGGGTTTGTCTTCTTCCTGTGTCCACAATAATTTCAGTTCATCTCCTTTGTGCAGTTTCCAAGAAAGGTCTGTAATGGGCTTAGAGGAAAATGAGAGACTAAAGCTCACAGTTTCTGCTTTTGGCTCCTTTTCTGTGAAAGGTTGTTAGATGTGATCTGGCATGAAAAATATTAGCATAGTTCTCAACTTCATAGAAATAATACATTCTTGCTCTTTCTTGGCAAAATGTTTTAAAATTACATTGAGTAGGCATCTCTAATAAAACCCCCTAAGATGACCCAACCAGGAAATCAGATTTTATAAGATTCATTCAAACAGTGTAGAAATTCTAAGTCTCCTCCCCACACCCCCCCCTGAAATTGATTATTTTCTTTTTCCTTTCTTGGCTTCTCTGTTGGATACTTTTAGAGTGACCCTTAACTGGCTTACTCATTTCCATATGCTTAAGGAAAAGTATGCTCATGTTTTAGAGGCTAAGCCCGGTTCTGTTTGGCTGGAGTTCATTACAAATCCTGAAAACAGAAATATTTAAAATGCAGCCTGTTTGTACATACAGCATTAGTGATCTCAGCTGATAGTTCTATATGACCAAGTGATCTCCACTTAAATAAGTATGCTGCTATTTTGAGGGCTTAAAAAATACGTATATAGTGACTAGATTTCTTATCCTAGCACTTATTACAGCAAGTCATGGTTGTACTGTAAATTAAATAACATTTAATAATAATCAGAAGACCTTTCTAATCAACAGACAGAAAAACAGAACTATGAGAGAGAGCTGTGCCAAGGGACAAATTGTTGGATTTATGGGATTTGTTCTTATCCTGAAAGTTAAATCTTTGTATTCTTATCCTATTTTATTTGTGGCCAGCCAGATTTGACTGATGCTGACTTTTCTCCCAGCTGGATTAGAGGTTGTAGACATGGAGGCTCAAACCTTACCTGTACGATGACCCCTTATACACCTAATCCTGAATTGTACCCCACATCTTTACAATTAAAATAAATAAATAAATCTTTATTTAATGGAGATAGCACTAAAGTAACCATTTATGGAAACAATGTACTCATCGTCATGACTGGTGAGTTTATTTTAGTTCCTTTTTCGTGATTTTATTTAATTGGAAAAGTTTTCTCTCCTGGGGATCCTTTGTATTATGGACATGATCTCTGTTAGGCAGAATCAAAAGATAGTCATGTGGTTTTCTGAGTTTAGTCTCACAATATTTGGTTTAGTTGATAAATCCCATCCATCAGCTTTGCAAATAAGTTTGTGAAAACATTGATTCTGCTCGTCCTACTCAGTGTTGCCATCCCTCCCTTTTCTGCATGCCTTTTCCACTTGCATCAACTGTGCATTAGGCCAAATCATTTTGAGTGCTTCTGTACAGCAGGTATGTTTAGGAATCTCCTGAGAGACTGGGCTCGGTGGCTCAGCCTGTAATCCCAGCACTTTGGGAGGCCAAGGCGAGCGGATTGCCTGAGCTCACGGGTTCAAGAACAGCCCAAGCAACTTGGCAAGACCTCATCTCCACAATAAATCAAAAATCAGCTGGACACAGTGGTGCATGCCTGTAGTTCCAGCTACTTGGAAGGCTGAGGTGGAAGGGTTGCCGAAAACCTGCAGGTCGACGCTGGGGTGACTGTGAGCGTGTCACTGCACCCCAGCCTGGGCAATGGAGTGAGACTCCAGCTCAAAAAAGAAAAAAAAAGAGTCTCCTGAAAGAAAGGGGGAAGAACATTTCAAACTAGAAATATAAAAGAGAGAAAGGCAGTGGCTCATGCCTGTATTCCTAGCACTTTGGGAAGGCTGAAGCAGGCGAATTGCTGGAGCCCAGGAGTTAGAGACCAGCCTGGACAACAAAGCGAAACCTCATCTCTACAAAAAAATTTAAAAATTAACCAGTCATGGTGGCACATACCTGTAGTCCCAGCTACTCAGGATGCTGAAGAGAAAGGGTTGCCTGAGCCCAGGACATCGAGGCTGCTGTGAACCGTGATTGTTGTGATCATGCCCCTGAGTGACAGAGTAAAACCCTGTCTCAAGGGGGGGGGGAATTTCCAGTAATTTTTAGCCCAATGCTTCTTATCTTTAAAACCCTAGTTACGTGTATCAACTTTATTCTAACTGAAACCAGAAATGTTTCTTGCTCCCTCAGCTCTCGATATCCCTCTCATCTAAGTCTATATACTCACCAAGTACGGCTGACTTATTTCCTTTCCCTCAGCATGTTAGATTGGTTGACTGGGATGCTTTATACAGATTAGGGGCACACCATGGAAACAGTTTTTTGGGGCAGCCTCTTTGGCATTTTCCCTTCCAACTATGAGGACAAAGACTGATTTGTCTTCCTGTGACCTGGCAGAGGAGGCAGAAGTACCTGCTGGGCTTATGCAGCATGTATCCTAACCAGAGCTCCACCTCGTCAAGTGGTGAATCAGCCTGGTGATACACTGATTTTTTTTTTTTTTGTAACACACAAGGGCGGAGATCTGGAAGTCTGTCGGCTGGTGAGGGAGGAGGGATGGTTTGCATGTCAAACCATTCCAACAATGCAACTTACAAGAAAAAATTGCAAAACACCAAAGCCCTGTGCCACCAGATTTTTCCATGAGCTCCACACTTTACACCACTTCCAGATCTGCCCCAGGGACAGCTGTGTGGCATTGTGAGGGAAAACGGCAGCATCATGTCACAGACTCTGTGATTGTTACCCTTCAGCCTGTCCCGAAAGGGATCCCAGCAAGCCTGAGCATCCCATACCCATGCTGGAGCTGAATGTTCTCTGAGGAAGTGTGCTAGGGTGTTGTTGAGCATGAAAAAACAGCAGCTGGAATTCACAGCACCTCAGGATACTAAGAGTAAATGAAGAAACCTGAGAGAACATCTTCTGGAAAGGTAAAGGGAACTTAGGGCTGCGGACCCCCTCCCCCAGGGTATTATTCTTTGATGCTTTGTCCCCTGAACACTTTGTTGATGAGAAAGTAGACTTTCCAAATAGCGGTGAATTTAAATTGGGATGTAGTTTTGAGACTACTGGAAGGAATGAGATGAAACTCATTCATTGAGTTCATTCATTCATTAAGTTCATTCATTCAGTAACTCACAGATTTATCTGGCAGAAGGGCAACCATTTCCCTTCTTTGGTTGGTGGACCAGCCCTGAGGCCCTGTGAAAGTTGGTCTTTCTCTGCCTTGTTCTCACTGCTTTGTGATTTTGTTTACTCAAAAGTGGCTGTCAAGATTAAGGATCATTTTGTTTTGTATTATTTTGCTATTTTTCTGTTGTTTCCCCAAACATTTTCATTTTCATAAACTTTAATCTCTAACTATTACCTTTTCTTAACATGAACCTTGGCTTGGGCTATTTGTGTTTCTTCATTTTGGGTGCCTGCAAAAATTGTAACAGGCCTTCCCAGTCCTCCACAGCTACAGGTGGTCAGAGACCAGCTGTGTTCAAAGAGTCATGTGAGAAGGGAGGGTGTCTGCTCCATACCGGCAGCTGTTCCCCAGTTAGTAGTTTCATACAAAGCACTGTTCTCTTGATCTGGATGTCTTTTTCATGTCTATTAATATATACTCTTGTTATCCTTTAAGTCCAGCTACCTCTCTCACCTCTCCCAGCAAGTGTTCTCAGATGGTCCCCATGGGAATTCCTCTCTTCTTCTTTTTTATTCCTAGAGTGCGTTGTATTTCTATTAAATTGTTGCCATCACTCACTTTTAATTAAGAGTTATGGTTGTGTCTCACTAATCTATAAATGTGAAGGTTTTAAGAGGCAAGAATCATGTCAGCTTATTTGTATGCCCATAGTGCCCTGCTTCTAGTCTTGGTTGAGTCAACAGGCTCATTGTTCACTCAACAAATATTTGCAGAGCACCCACTCTGTGCTGCTATAATGCTGGGCATATAACACAGAGCAAAAAGCAAGTCCCATGTCTGCTTGGGAATCTGTGGGGTTAAGCCCTGCTAGTTGCTGGTCTGATATTGCTATATTCTTGGCTATTTTTTTCCAACCTTTCCCCCTAAGTTCCCAGTTGATTACTCTGCTAATTCACATCTGACTGTTCACCTGAGTATTTTTCCTGAGTGAACAGGTGGCTTTCACTGTCACACACACTCTCTTATGTTCTGCCTCTTATGGTGGAAGTTGTAGTGTCAGCTTTCTCTCTATCACTTGCTCTAAGGCAGGCTTAAAATGGTAGTGACTGAAAAATGCTTGGGTTCCAGAAAGAGGTGACCAGGTATAACATGGTTGTCCAAGGGGACGATTATTGTCAGAGACGATTTGGAAAGTTCTTTCTGGATACCGTGGCCTTTCTTTGCTCTTTTGAATATGTGTTAGCAACCCAAACAGAGTGAGAGGAGATGGAGCTCCAGTCAGTTCCTTTTGGTGGGCTGTTTGAAACTGTGGATAAGTACTCGAGTTGGTGACCCTGGGAGTGTAACCAGTGGGCCTCCCTTTGTTTTATCCCTCCATGTTTTCTTGGGAAGGTCCCCATAGATTTGTCACCTCTTTTAGGTATGACGAAATGAATTGTCCTTGTTATCCCTTATTTACAATAAATTACAGAAGTCAAATCTAAGGTCTTAAGTCTCTTATTTAGTTCTGTGTCCCCCAATTCACTTTGTCATTTGGCTTTTTTAAATGCTGATTTCAAGTCTTTAATGGAAATATATTGTGAGACAGTCTCTTCTTTAGATATGGTGAAGGTAATAACTATAGGGCAACCCAAAATGTAAAGAAAGCCTAATATGTAGAACTCACAGTGACTTCAGTTTTAAGCCTTGACATGTGTTTGGGGAAATATACTTTGTTGAGTAAAGGATAAGAAAAGGACTTTTTCTTGTCTTTTAAGATAGGACCATCGGATAGCATCCTCTTCCTAACTGTTGCCTTCCTGACAAGGATCACTCACCTCCACCAGGGCACACCCACTCATATTGAATTCAGGGTGGCCTCTCCTTAGAAAATCTTCCCTTACATTAAGTCTTACCAGCAGATCCAGCTAATCCAGGCATGTAAAAGAAGATTTCTCTCCCAATACCCAGTGCGGTACACGCCTAGCAGGAGGAAGAATGGAGGAGCAGGAGCCTTTACTGGACTTGTTCTTTTAATCCCCTTGAGCCCCATCTCCTCCTAAGACTGTGATGGAGGTGGGTGGAGAAGAACCTTGGTGCTGTGAAAAGGGCCACACACACTTTCTCCTTCACTGCAGTTCCTTAGATACCTGGCGTTTGATGTTACAACCCATCCCAAGTCTGCAGGAGAGGGTGGGGAAAAGTAGCATGATACATTATTTGAACTCTTCAAGGGTTGGGAGAGTCTCCAATATAGCAGAGATAACCCAAGCTATCAGAGAAGGGTAGCAGAGCATCCAACTTTCCATCTGTCTCCAAGATGAATGCTCATAGGTAGAGTTTTGCAAGGTAACCTTACCTGAGAGAGAAATGGTAGGAGAGATGTGAGGGTGTTGTTTGGTTGTTGTCTTTATTTTATTTTTTAAATAAGGGCTACCAGCCGAGCGTGGTGACTCATGCCGGTAATCCCAACACTTTCTCTATTCTTTCTTATATCTGCAAAAGTTCTCTTTTTCTAAAGTATGATAATTTTATGGCCGGATGCAATGGCTCACGCCTGTAATCCCAGCACTTTGGGAGGCAGAAATGAGAGCATTGCCTGAGTCCAGGGGTTTGAGAAGAGCCTGGGCAACATGGCAAGACCTCTTCTCTACAATAAATCAAAAAAAATTAGCTGGGCATGGTGGCACATGCCTGTAGTTCCAGTAACTTGGAAGGCTGAGGCAGAAGGAGCCTGAGCCCAACAGGTCGAGGCTGTGGAGGCCGTAACTATGTCACTGTACTCCAGCCTGAGCAACAAAGTGAGACTCTGATTCAATACATACATACACACATACGTATGGGCTACAGGAGAGAATGCACCTAGTTTATGGCATTTCAGTACAGTGTAGTATTAATGTAACAGTAGAGTAAGAAGTAGCAGCAAAATAGCATGGATGACAAACTTCATCTGTAAAATGCCAGAATAACCATTCCTACATTGTTGTGGGGTTGTTGTGAGGATTAAATGAGTTCACATATGTATAAAGCACTTGGAACATGCAGTCCGGAAGAATTGTGCACTGCAGTTAGTGGGGGAAAGATGGGGTAGGGAGGCCCTTGTGACACTGATAACCTAGGTGTGTTTATGCCATTGTTAGAAGACTAGAAGGGTGTTATGAAATCAATAAGCAAGAAGAAAAGGAACACATTGGGGGAGAAAAGTAAGTTTAGCGTATGTCAGGAAGCATGCATTTTAAGATGTTCACATGCAATTCAGGTTGCCACTCAGTTCATTTCATTTAACTTTGATTTTATCTCTAGACTAGGGGGCAGTCCCTCTGTGGGAGAGGTCTTGCTGCAGTAATGTTACTAAGCGTCAGAACTGTGGGTTCAGATTGCAGTGCCAAAGTCCTGAAGCCACCATTCCAGGGATCAAGACTGTGTGAGTGCACTTCTGCCAGCCAGGTATCACAGAAGGCTTTTGTTTCCTGCAGGTTTCTCTTCTCACTGGGAGTCACCTTTTCTGGCTACTCCCCACCTACCAGGGGACAAGTCTAGTGCATCTTCATCTTCCCACAGCTTGTTTGGCTTCTTTCTTTGTACATATGTCAAGAGAGAGCAAAGGCATACAGGTGTGTCTCACTCTCTCTACAGTGAGAACCTTTGTGACTGATGGTTTCCAGGCAGAAGGAGCTCATATCTCCCATTGTTGTCCTTCCCGACCTGTTATACTCTGATAAAGGACTAGACATTTATTTGCATACAATAGTTTTTTCTACTGGACCTCACCTTGACAGAAGTATGCAGGCAAATACCCACAGTATCAGATGTAAGCTACTTTGGCAAAATAATTATCTTCAACTGCTTCGTATAATAAGTGATATGCCCAGAACACAATATTTATGCATAAAAATTTAGCAGATTCTTCTGCAGGAGTAATACTTAAGAACAAGTCTTAAGTATTTAAGAAACTTGTTTTGGTTTGGTTTGGTTTGGTTGTCACCCAGGCTAGAGTGCAGTGGCACAGTCATGGCTACCGCAGCCTTGACCTGCAGGGCCCAGGCGATCCTTCCATCTCAGCCTTCCAGGTAGCTGGGACCACAGGCAAGGGCCACCACACCTGCCTAATTTTTTATTTATTGTAGAGATGAAGCCTCGATATGTTGCTTAGGCTGGTCTTGAACTCCTGGGCTCAATCCTTTCACCTTAGCCTCCCAAAGTGCTAGGATTATAGGTGTGAGGCACCACACCCAGCAAGGTGTGGTGGAATATAATAATATGGCTAAATAATACCAGAAGCTAGTTTTTCTGTCAAAAGTAAGTAATAAAAAACAAGCTCGAGGGAATTTTTAGAGTGATGGTTGTATTCTAAAACCGGATTGTGGTAGATGTGAATGCACAGTTGTCTGTATTTACTAAAACTCACCAAACTATACACCAAACTGTAAAATGGGCAAAGTGTATGTTATGAGTGAAATTTGAGTTATGTAAAATAACTCAATAGTGTCTTTTTTAAATCCAAAAATAAGCCTAATGAAATCTCTTCTCTAATGGAGGAATTGTTGGGCAAGGTAATATGGAATTATTTAGACCTGATATTTCAAAGGATCTGGCACTTGAAACTTTGTTCTTAGATTGTTATTTCTTTTTGAGTCAGTTGGTTCATTTGGTGTAAAACAAGCCCAAGTGAATGTCATGGTTATAAATTCAATCTTTGTAGCTTCACACAGAAAAATGTCTGTCCCAAAGAGAATCACTTTGAATGCCTCCTGCTGGCTAGTGTGGTTGTCAGGAAGTGGGAATGGACAGAGAAGGTGAATGAAGTGAGGGAGGGCCTGTGCAGGCACCAGATAAGCCGGTCAAACGACCAAATCCCATGGATTCCCGTAAAACTCTGCCCCTCTCTGTGCAGCTGTCCCCTATTTTGAATGTAATGAAGCAGGCTGTTTAGAGTCACCCCTAATCTTCATTGAGCCCTGTTTTCTTGTTTAGAACTGGCTTTGCTTGTTTGCCCTGTGATAAAATTCGGTAAATCTTGTTTCACCAGAGTCACATTGACCCAATGTACTTAGACACAGAAGAGGACGGCACTTAAAAGAACCTTTTATTTTTTGAGGTGGTAGATTTAAACCATTAGAAGGATATATTATTCTTTCTCAGTTTTTTAAACAAACACAAAAGTTTGCTCAAAAGATGTTATCACCCCAAAATAGAATGCACTTGTTTGGAAACTGATTCTGCATCTTTGAAAGTCACATGATGTAAATTTAAGGGCCTGGGGGTGGGGTAGAAAGTCTTAGGTCTGTGGTTTACAAATGGTGATTGTTTTTAGCCTCCAAATTACATGTTGCATTAAATAAGAAGAAACCAAGAAAAGAAACCACTTGCCTCCAGACCAGCCGGGGTTCAGCATAAAACTGAATCATTTCCTTCGCAAGCCAGCTGCTGCACTGTAGCTCAAATTATAACAGCGCTTTTCTCAGCATGACAGGGTTGGAGGAGAGGGAATAAGTCAGCACGAAGAATGAGGAAACATTTGCTGCCTTTCTTGTTCCTTCCTAGAGTTAGCAGGTTTACAGCTGCATTTCTAGGTCAGCATTTCGTGCAGCTAGAGAGTATGAGGACAGTTTGGTTGAAAAATTAGAAGAAAGACGGAAAGGTCTGTCTTTGCCTTTTTTTGTTGTTAAGATCTTGGTAGCAATCTCGTTCGTTGGTAATTTTTGCTGTCTCACTGACGCCAAGAGAGTCCTGGAATTAAACTCCGTGGCCAGCAGGCTGTTAGTTGGTCAGGAAATTCCAAATGGGTATAAATAAATTCTCTGCAGCAGCTCCTGGGCTCCTTGCCTGCTAATGTGTGGAGTCCCTTTAATGCTGAGGGAAGTATGCCTGAGACCTGGCTTCCTGCTTGCTGAAAATCACAGTTATTTTGTTTCTGAGTGGGTAAGTAAGAATGCCAAAAAAAAAAAAAAAGAGAGAGAGAGGAGAGCATGATGTTTGAGTGGGGGTAGGTGAAATATAAGCTCAAGCTCTGTATATTATGAAAAAAATTTGCTTTTATTACAAGCTGGAAAGAATAACTCAGTAATTGATTTTTGCTTCAGTGAAAATTTCAGCTTGAGCTATGGCTTTAACAGAAAGATGTCCAGCCAGTTGCGGTGACTCACACATGTAGCCCCAGCACTTTGGGAGGCTGAGGCGAGAGGATTGCTTGAGGCCACAGCTTCAAGACCAGCCTGGGCATCATGGTGAGACCTCGTCTCTACAATAAATCAAAAAATTAGCTGGGCATGGTAGTGCATGCCTATAGTTCCAAATACTTGGAAGGCTGAGGTGGAAGGATCACCGGAGTCCAGCAGCTTGCCACTGCACTCCAGCCTGGGCAACAGTGAGATTCCAACTCAAAAAAAAACCCAAAAACATAAAGATGTCATTGTTGCAGGGGTGGCAGTTTGTACGTATAAGGTTTGAGTTTTTGAGTTTATGGTTTACTTAAATTCTAGAATTTCCTTTTTTGTTGCTAAATCTGTCTTTGGTCATTTGTTTTCAGCTCTGTTTTTCCAACAGGGAGTTGCTCAGTGTGCATTAAAGCTGGTTCCTTTTTCTCATATAAATACCATAAAACTAAATAAGGACTGGGATTCATACAAATAGCTTCCCACCACCACCCCCCCACAAAAAACGGTAATGTTTTGTTAGAAAAGCCTCTTCTATCCCAAAGTCTTGGCTTGTACTCCTTTTTGGCTTGTCACAGAATTACGCTTTGAACTGGCACATTTTCTACTTATGCTTGGAGCAGCATGTTATTTTTGAAGAAAATTTGGAAAAAGCAGTAAGTCCTCAAACTCATTCTCTTCTGTGTATGCAAGGTGAAGTTGGGCTGCATTTCAGCAATTGTTCTTTAAAGTAGGTAGTGAACATTAGAGAGCAACATGATCTGGGGTGGTAAAAAGCAAGCACCGAGGTGCCCATGGCATCTTGGCTATTTCAAGGCAGATTTTGGGTGAAGAGGTGGTACATCTTGTAGTTGCTACTGAATGCTGGAGAAGAGGGCCACTGTGTAAGCTGCAAGACCCCTGCTGTTATCACGTGCCTCCCTAGTACAATGTGCCCTTTATGGAGACAGGCCGTTCCATTCCCAGAAACAGTAACCCTTTCTACCTTTCTTTCCCCCTTACTCTGTCACCTGCAGCCTGGCTTCTGGTCTCCAAAGTCATCCTTAGCATAGAACCAACCTTACAGCTGAAGGGACACTGCACTGAGGATCGCTGGGCTGTACCAGTCAGGGTGCAACTGGGAAGGTGCTGCTAAAGGGGACATGGGAGGGCAGGGCCACAGGCTCCGTCTGCCTGCGCTCATCTGGCCTGACACCTGCTGCGATTCATTTTTCTTCACTTGATTACATAGCATGCCATGTTATGAAATTTTGTGTCAAGATAGTCAACAGTGAGTCATAGCCTGGAAGCAACCTTGGAAATCACCAAGTCCCACTGACCCCTCATTTTATGCATGTGAATCACATTACCGCATTGTGTGATTCCAAGACCTCTGCTCACTGCCTGTCATGAACTGGGAAACAATTATAACTTCTGTACTTGTTTTATGAAAAGAAAATTATACCTTCCCCCAACTTAGGCCATTCTGGATGACCCCCACGGAGATGCTCTGGGTGGTTCTGAGATGCCACCTCTGCACAGTGCGTTAAGTTGCACCATGCTCTGAGGCCTTGAGGAGAGGCGACAGAAAGAGTGTCCAGAATATTTGGTGCTCAACTTTGTCCTCTTACTGAGACAGAAGTATTTTAACTCGGCCATAATATACTTTTAAAAGTTATGATATTTTATTTCCTCCCTATGCACTCTTGTTGCTGTATTAGGGTTCCCCTGTACCTAACTGGCACACACTACTCTGCTTGGGCCCCAGCACATATACATGCACATCCCCTGCAGGCTGCTGCTGGCATCTCCCTCAGCCACTCTAGGATGCAAAACCCAATGTACAACTCAAGACTTTAGCCAACTCGGTCTTGAGCAAGTATCACAAACACCTTAAACCCTGACTTCATGGGGGTGAGGGTCAGGTATGGGGGAAAGTTCTGGGTCACCTCTGGGGTGCCAGGGCTGTGTGCCTCACCAGACAACAGAGAGTGATCCACTACTACTAATAGTGATAGTACACCCCAGACATTGCTCTAAGTCCACCCCACAACATGGTGATACAGGTACTGTTATTTCCCCAATTATTCATATATAGTTATATAATCTAACTTGCCAATAGCTGAAAGTGGCAGAGCCAGGTTTCAAACCCATACAGTGTGGCCTGAAAGTGCCTGCTTTAAGTCACGACATCTCTTCCTCTATCATACTTATAGATGCCTGGGTTTTTCATTTCAACAGATATTAAGAGGGTCGTGTGCCACACTGGGCACTGAGGAAGACAAAAATACTGCTTGACTTCTGCCTCCCCGAGACACTTACAGTTTGGTGGGGGAAGACAGGCATGGGCCTGCCAACCATAACACAGGTCAGTAGGTATAGGCAAGGTGTTTTAGGAGAATGGAAGGAAGGTGGTGACCAGTTCTTCCCAAGACAGAGTAAGTGGGGTAAGCAAGGCTTTCTAAGGCCAAGATATTTGGATTGGGCCTTTAAGGAAGATGCTGCTGATTTTGACAGCTGGAAGAGTATGGATAAGGTAGTGTTGAGTAGAGGGAAGAGAATGAGCAAACGTAAACAGGCTTGAGAGTTGCTCAGTAAGTTGTGATTCAGGGTAGGGAGGAACCTGGGAGGTGCCGGATTGGGGCTAATTTGTTGAAAATATTTAATGCCCAGAAAGCAGTGTTTAGGTTTTATTCTTTATAATGCAGCTCCTGGAATATCAGTCTACAAGAATAATAATTGAGAAGGTGTACAAGTTTCCAGGGATACCTTAAACAAATGTAAAATTTCTCAATATGTAATACAGAAAAGCAAAGGCACCTGCCCCTGAAAACAGGCTGCTGTATTTGCAATATGAGCAATAGCAGAGTCTTGGCTGTGCTCCCTGGTGGCAGGATGACTGTGATTATGCATACCAAGGACATCAAAACACAGGTGAAGGAAAGAAGGAAAGAAAGGAGGCGGGAAAAAAAGAAATAAAATGTATTTTAAATAATTTCAAGCTTACAGAAAATTTGTACAGAAAGAAGGAAGGAAAGAAGGAAAAGAAAGTTTATTTTGAATAATTTCAAGCTAATAGAAAATTTGTGAGAGTTCTCCTAAATCCCTCATCCAGATTCAGATTCCCCAGCAGTTAACATTTTACCATATTTGCTCCATCTCTTTCTGTGTGTGTGTGTGTGTGTGTGTGTGTGTGTGTGTGTGTGTGTGTGTACACATACAATTGTCATTTCTCTAGTTTCCTTCAATCTGAAACAGTTTTAAAGGCTTTCCTTTTTTTCACAATCTTGGCAGTTTTAAAAAGAGAGATCTTTCATGTTGTGGGATGTGTCTCAAGCAGGACCTGTCAGTGTTTTCAGACTTGGGCCACGCCTTCTTGGCATGACACTGCAGAAGCGGTGCTGTGCTCTTCCCAGTGCATTTCACAGAGGCACATGATGCCACCTTTGATCACCCAGTCAAGGTGCTTGTTTATCAGCTTTCTCACTATAGAGTCACCGTTTGTTTTCTTTATGATTGATGCTATTTTGTGGTGCTGTATTATGAGATCACACCAGTATCCCAGTCTTTAGTAGGAAATCTCTACCCACTCACTTTAGCATACACTGATGATTTCTGCCAGAATCAGCCACTGATATAATGGTTGCTACATGGTGATTTTCTGTTTCCATCATTCCTCCTATATTTACTAGTTGGCACTCTAGTGTATTTATTTATTGAAGCATTGTGGACTCACAGACACCTAGTTTATTCACTGGTTTATAATTTGTTACTATCATTAATTATATTATTCCGATGCTCAAATAATCCAGATTTGGTCAGTGGAAATCCAAAAGAGTTTCTGAGTAAAATACACTCCTGATACTAGATTGTAATAGCTAAACTGATGAATCCTGAGAATTGAGAATAATAGCTAGTAGGCAGAGGGTGTGATCTGAGTTCGAGATGTGTATACACCTCAGGCAATATGGGTCACCCTGGGCGGGCAGGTAGACAGGAACACTCAGGTGTCTCTAGAGGCAAACTGACCCAAAATCCAGCTGGTTGGGCACCATCTAGTAGGTGGAAGTTCTGAATTTTTGGAGAGTACTGCTTTAACTCCCCAGATCCTGCCCTCTGACTTTAGCTTTTCCTATAGGCTAAGCCGGCCAGTGAGGAGGGTAGAGCAGTACAGGAAGGCTGGAAACAGCTTGTGCCCGCCTTTCTCTCCCACCTCTACAGAGACACTGGCCGGCTGCCAGGGTCAGCGCTGTCTTCACTTCACAGGCATTTTCAGTCCTTGCTGTTCCCGTCGTAGAATTTCAAATATGAAGCAAGTCTGTGTGCTGCGTCTCAATGTGCTAAATCAGAGCCTGGCTTCCCTCAAATGTCCTCTCTTCTTTTTTCCTGCCTTCACTTGGGCCACATCCGTCCCTCCGAGATTAGATTTATCATACATTAATGACCTTCAGAAAAGGAAATCCAATCATTTTCCTCTGCAGTGAGTCACTCATGGGTTTAACAATATTTTCTTTTTCAATAGCAGAATGAGGTAACACATAGAGCCCTGGAAGACAAGCCCAGAGACCCAGGTGAACTTGAGTTATGGAGCTGGTATGGAAAAGGGTAGTGATGGGAGACAGTGGAAGATGCAGGGGCGGTGTGCAGGTTAACATCTGTGGGAACAGGTTAAAAAAGTGGAGATGAGATTATCTGGGAGAGGAAATCTAAAGACTTTGGGAGAGAAGCCAAAAGGAGCTATAAAGGGTTGGGTCTATAAGAAGCAATACCACATTACAACTTAGCCACATAAACCAAGCCTGTAAATTTGCAGCTATGCTACATACAATATGTCGATTGGCCTGACATTTCTTATGAACTCTTGGAAAACTCTTTTGCTTTCTTTAATGCTACCAGCTTATTCACTTGAAGTGTTTGGGTAGCTGTTCAAAACAGATATAATCTCAGGAGGTACTAGTGAAATTGCAAGAGGTGGTATACACTCCATGGGAAGAAGGATTCAGGTGCCTTAGAACAAAGCCTAACACTTAACAGGTGACCATCATTTGGATGGATGGATGGATGAATGAATGGAGAGATTTTATTGGGGAGGGGAGAGGGCAGGATTAAAAATAACTGTTTGGTAAATGCAAAAGCAAGAGAAAAGCTCATCTGCGGCACATTTTTATAAACCAGAATGAGGAACACTTATATTGCTATCCTTTCTATCACATGTTTCGAACCAGTGGTGTTCGTCATATCCATTTGGTATAGGGAGGGAAATGGCTTAGGTTTACAAGAGCTTACTGCTAACAGTGTCATCAGGAGGTGCTTCCTGCTAAACCCGTTCAGAAGGGCGCTGCACTTCGCTGACTTCTCTACATCACTTTCCATTCCTGGAAAAGTTGATTTGCTAACTCAATTACTTGCATACTCTGAGTAATTAACTTCATGAGAACTTGCCTCTCTTCCTAAGTTCATCCCTGCTGGTTTTCTTTCCTGCTGACGTGGAATCTTTTTGGCAGCTTCGAACAGCAGGATGCTTGCACTCTGCTGCTTTTAAATGTGGAAATCTGTTATAATTATGTGCTTCTCTGGGACTGACTCAGCTCTTTAGGCAAAATCTTCGTGCTTTATGTGAGAGGCGACAATACGTTAATTGGAATTAGCAAAGTTCTTCAGTTTCAACAGTCAGGTGGAGTATCTGGTGAAGAAAAACACATAAATGGTGTGTGAAAGTTGTGGCGCAGGGGTGTAATTATTTTCATGGTACCATTAGTCAGTAATCGGGTCTAGAGTGAGCAGCAGTGAAACCAGAACAAAGAAGTCAGTGTGTCCTAATTAATAAATAAAATAATAATCTCAAAGTCTTGTCCATTTAAAATTCCATCGGGACACATTATTTCAGAAACCTCCAGTGCCTTTTGCTCATATTAAAGAATGGCTCGTTGTGGTAGAGTATGTAGAAAAGTATTGAGTACTTTCTTACTCAAAAGTGACATTTTTGTTACGTTGGCACTTGAGAATAGTGGCAGAGTCCTACTGGAAATGAAAGACTTGAAGAACACAGCTTATATGGCCAAACTCTCAACTGCTGACTGTGAATATTTGCACTGCTTGCTGTCTCCTGCACAGATTTTCTCAGCCTCAGCACTGCTGACAATTTGGGCTAAGGGGTTGTCTTGTGCCTTGCAAAATGTTTACCAATAATCCTGGCCTCTCCCCACAAGATGCCAGTAGCACTCTTCCACCCTCAGTAGTAACAACCATAAATATCTCCAGATGCTGCCAGATGTCCCCTGAGGATGGGGGAGCAGAATCACCCCCAGTTGAGAACCACCATTAGCGGGTTAGTACTCCCAGACTAGTTTCCTACTATCTAATCTTCTACTTCCTGGTGAGCACATTAATTTTCATATCTTTCTAAAACAAGTATTATTTGGAAAGCAAGCTTAGTTACATTAAAAGGTTAAATCATATAGTATTTTATGAATCCTAGATGAAATGATTTTTGAAATATCTGTATCTCCGTTTCACTTTGTTAATGCAGAAGTATAAGGAAATTTCATATTTTCTTGAGGCCATAAACAGGGCCTTTCTCAGAGAACATTGAGTTTTATAGGAGATAAATACATAAGTAAGGAGTATAATTGCCCTCAGTTTGTTGATTTCACCTTCTTTCCAAACACATGAGAATTTGGTCTGGACTTAGAGAGTTATCTCTAATTGAGGCTGTCACACTGGTGTTTCGATACCACAAATTGCAGACTGTATAAACTCAGTTGGGAGGAGGAGAAAGGACCTTGTGACCCTTGATGCCTAGGAGGTAGGCTGTCCTAGACAGGATGCCAACCTAAGAAGCCATGGAGCCAACTGTTAGGAGGCCATCTACTTACCTTGAGACGCTAGTGTAAATTCTGGCAATGCCACCTCTTATTATAGCTCTTTGCTTCATTTCTGCTTTGCATTTTATTTACATATTTTTCCATGTACCCATCCTCACTAGACTGTGAGCCTTGTGAGTATGGAAACCTTATCTCTTTTGTTCACACTGTGTCCCTAGCTCCTAGAACAGTGCTTAGTAAGTAGTAAGTGAAGCCAGAGAAAGAGGGAAATAGAAAGTAGGTAGGTAGATACTAGTTCATATGCCTTTATTCTCAATATTGATTATAAATGGAAGTTGAACATGAATAAATTTTTTTTTTTTTTTTTTTGCTTCACATTTGGATATTGTACATTTTACTGGTCCCTTTGAATTTAATTCCTCCCTACCTCAGTCTCACCCACACGCAATTGTCACGACAGGCTTTGTTGACACCTTTTAGCCCTAGCTTAAGTGGACGCAACCGCCCTGCTCTAGGACCCAGGACTGTGGCATCTCATGTACCCATCGTCTCCTTTTGTCTTTCTGTGCCTTTCCTTCAGCTGCACCAACAGGCTCTGCCCTGGCTCCTCTCCACCATCTATCTCTCCTTCCTTTTTTACTCTGTCATCACATACCTTGTCTTCAAAACTGATCTCCTGGTTAACTCCATTCTGTTTTGATCACTTGTTCGCATACTGTCATACTGCATCGTTGATAATATGCCTTTGAAGCAGATCTCAATTAGTGTTGTCTTTAGGGTGTTTGGCAATCATCTCCCAGCTAGACTGTATATTCTTTCTTATACATTTTCCCTCCTACTCTTTCCACTGAATAGGACCATTTTCTGCACCTAATTAAGCTTTTAATAAATGTTATATAATGAAGGTAGAGGTGCTGCCAGGAGCAGTTTCCACCACTGGATTTCCAGACATTCAGAAAATTCTTGTAAACACCAGGGACAGCCCAACAATTCTAGAATATGTAGTTAGAAGCTGTTATTTTCAAGATTTCAGTTGCAGATACAGCCAGTGGATTTTTAGCTATGTGAAAGCAGCATAGTTCTGTTTGTCCAAAAAGGCTTTTTAGGCAGTTGAGTATCTTTATAACCTTCTTTGGGACTTTTTTTTAAAAATTGTTTTTTTACTCTTCCTTAATTATTATTATTATTATTATTCCTCCTCCTCCTCCTCTTCTTCCTCCTCCTCCTCCTCCTCCTCCTCCCCCTTCTCCTCTCACTCTGCCACCTAAGCTGGAGTGCAGTGGCACGATCACATCTCACCACTGCAGTCTCGATTTCCTGGTCTCAGGCATTCCCTCCCAAGTAGCTGGGACTACAAGCATTCACCACAACACTCAGCTAATTTTTGTAGCAATAAGATCTCATTATGTTGCCCAGGCTGCTCTCGAACTCAACTCAAACTTGGGCTCATTAAGCCTCTTTCCTTGTCCTCCCAAAGTGCTGGGATTACAGGTGTGAGCTACCATACGAGGCCTTAAATTATTCTTATATGTAACAATCTTTTGTAATAAAAGCATTTTTTGGGTGACATTTCCCCAGTTCACAATTTAGCATTTTTCTTCTTTTTTAAGATCTAGTCTTAATTTTTTGGGGGGGGAGCAGTATAAGGGAGGAACTGCTATATGTATTAGAATTCATTTTAGCTCCAAATTCACGAGACTCAACCAATGGCTAAATACAATTATAGTTTATCTGTATTCCACTTAAAAGTAAAGGTAGGTTATCCATGAGTACTATAGTATGTATCTCTGATCCACTAAGTCCTTTGAGACTCTCTGTACATTTTTCCTCCATACCTAGTTATAAACTCATGGTCCAAGGTAGCAGCTAGTCTTGAAGTCATCACGTCTGCATTCCAGGCAGCAGGATGGAGGGAGGAGCAAAGAATTATCAGTGTTCTGGGTTTTTGGTTTTGTTTTTTTTTTTGAGTCAGAGTTTCTCTCTGTCACCCAGGGTAGAGGGCAGTGGCACAATTGTGGTTCACTGCAGGCTCAACCTTCTAGACTCAGGTGATCCTTTCCCCTCAGCCTCCCGAGTAGCTGGGACTACAGGCATGTGCCACCATGCATGGCTAATTCAGTGTGTCTTTTAGCAGAGGGTGCTGGGGGTTGCTACATGACATTTCTGCTTATGGCATACTAATAGTAAAAGGAAGCTTTATATTTGCCCATAGTCCTGTGGAAGAATGGGATAATGCATACTTAGGAACAGCTGGATGTCTTTGCCATGACTGTCTCCATTCATGCCCCTTCCAACTGAACTTGATATATTTCTCAGTTTATTTCAATATATTTCTTTCACCTTCTAGTGATTTCTTGTTATAGTTTTTCAAAGACGGAACCATGTGTTGTGTTGTAAAAAGTTATAAAATATAGCTGGGCTCGGTGGCTCAGCCTGTAATCCCACGCCTTTGGGAGGCTGAGGTGAGTGGATTGCCTGAGCCCGCGGGTTCAAGACCTGCCTGGGCAGCGAGACCTCATCTCTACAATAAATCAAAAAATCAGCCAGGCGTGGTAGCACATGCCTGTAATTCCGGCTACTCGGAAGGCTGAGGCGGAAACAGGATCGCTGGAGCCCAGTAGGTGAGCTGCGGTGGCCGGGAGCGGCCACTGAACTCCAGTCTGGGTGACCGAGTGAGACTCCAACTCAAAAAAAAAAGTTATAAAATATAAAGAACTAAATAAAAATCACCTATGATTCCACCACCTAAAGATGACCACTAAAAACAACATCATGTAAGAAATATCCTTAACACTAATATTTAACTAACAACTACTGTCTTCAGAGCATGAGGCTGCTTTTCAAAGTTTATTATGTTATACTTTGTATTCAATTATTTATTCCTTCAGTAAACATTATTAAACATCTGTTCCCAGCATCTTGATAATTGTGTGGTTGAGAGGGGCAGCAGTGAAAGACATTTTAAAAATTAAATTTGTTGCTCTTAGGATGCTTATAGTCTAGTACAGAGATACAAAACAAGACTAGTTTTTTATCTTGATAAAGTTGGGAAACAAACCAGGACCAGTAAGTGCCATATTTATGTTAATAATATATGTAAACATACACTAGAAAGTAGGAGATGAATGATACTGGATTTTTTTATTTTTATTTTTATTTTTTTTACTGTGGACTAGTGCTTGTACAAGTGACACCTTGAGAACACATCTCACTTTTTTAGAGGCTGTAGCGTGAAACTTGAATTACAGGTCCTCTGGGTAGCCTGATTTAAGCAGTATTAGGAAATAAGTCCAACATGGTTAAATTCTAACCCCCCCTGAGTCCCAGAGTTAGAAGTCCAAAGTTCATTTTGGGCATAATTCAGCACGACCCATATCTTTGGCAATTTGCAAGTTGAGCTAAAGAAATAAGGAAAGATGAACCAGTTTTACTGTGTTCTAAATCCTGACGTTGAATCAGTTCATCTTTCCTACTGAAAAGATGCTTAAGTGGAAAAGTAACGAAGTTAAGAAATATACAGAAAAACCTAGGAATGACGCCAAACTATTTACACTTGCCAGTAGCTGGTGAGATCTAAGTGACTCCTCGTCTCTTTACTTTTTTTTTTAACTCCATGTCCCCCCCATTCACGATACAGGCCAGGCACAGGCCCTGGACTGAGGTGTACACAGGGTACCCCGCCTCCTTTTTAAATAGTCTGTGGGACATGACATGTTTTCCAAGCATGTGCTGCTTCTGAAACTGGAAAAAAAGCTTTTGTATTTAACCTTAAGAAACTTTCAGCAGTGGCCAAGGCTCAGCTGAGATTAGTGTTAAAGGATAACCACTTGTTGGGAGCCTGCGTTGAGGGGGAGTTCCCGCCGTGCTCTGGAACCAGCAAGCCCTGCTGGGGGCCCTTCGAACCCGCAGGAACAGTGGGGCTGATTGTGCCTCTGCACCTCCTCAGGTGACCGGGGCTGAGGCCGCTTAGTTTCCACGCAGGAACACAGACTCTTTCATGAAGAAGCGACGGGCATAGGAAAAACAGAGCCTCTCTGTGCAGAGCCTTAAACTGCGGGCTTTATTTTTACTCCTGGCAAAACTGGAACGAAGAACACACATTTGCAAAAGCGCCCGGTTTCCTGTTTTCATTAAGAAAACCGGGAATGCCGAGCAGCTGAGTGTGGCGGGGGTGGTGTCACCGAAGCCAGAGGAGACCTCATTGGTGAAAGGCCGGCCTATGGCGTTTGTGCGTGGCCCGGCTAAGCGCACAGGGATATTGAAACTTCGTATGCGGGGACGAGCGAGCACGGCGGCGGCGGCGGCGGGGCTCGGGCGCCCGAGAGGCTGCGAGTGTGCGGGGCGCGCGGCGGGCCTGGTAGGTGAGCGGGGCGCGCGGGCGGGCGCAGGACCCGGGCCCCGCCGCGGTGTTCCCGGTGGGCGGCCGGGGCGAGGGGCAGGGAGAAGGCTGGGGCCGCGCGGGCCGCCCCGGACCGCCACGGCCACCCGCAGGCGGGGTCTACAGGGTCCCGTGTGGAATCGGCGGCTCACACGGGCGAGATCTGCCCGCCTGTCCGGCACCGAGCCTGCAGTTTCTGTCTGCTTGTGGAATTTCAGGCGGCGCTGGAAACAGGTCTGGCTGCATATTTTGAGTGAGCGTGTCCTCCATGTGGACTTTAAAGTGAAGAAGAGAGGTTGGAAGGAGAGAGAGGCGAGAGCGAGAGAGAGAGAGAGAAACAAGTTCTGTTAGCATGAGCACAAGTTTCCAGGCAGGAGCGCCTCGGCCAGCCCTCCAATTCTTAGGCTAGGAAATGATTGCTGCTGAGCACTTCTTTCAGATGGAATCCATTTCCCACATGTTTTTAGAATTGAACAGCGAGAACCATTGAATATTGTTTTAAATCAGGACACCGCAAATACATACCTTTTCCTTCCTCTGCTTGGCAAACTTCTTTTTGTACTTGTCTTTTCGACACTTCAGAAGAAAGAGGGCAGATGGAGGCCAAAGGGGTATTCAGAGCACTCACTCTGTCAGGTCGAAATGTTCGGCAGTACTGGGGGTTGGGAGGGCAGAGCAACCCAGGTGTGCAGGAAGCTACTTCAACCTTGGCGGCAGTCAGGTGGGTTTGTAAAACCCAAGGTAGGGCAGGGGTACAGATGGCTTACGTTTTCACTCACTGCATTTGGGTCCTTCCCACAGATCTAAAAATGCAGAGCTTGTTAGTATGACTCTAGGAAAACACATTACTTGATCCTACAATTTAAACAAACAATACCTGCCTTGCATGTAAATTGGAAATGCATAGCTCACGTCAGCGGTAAGGTCTATGCTTTGAAAGGTTCTTGTGTTTCTCCTTTTAAATGTTTGGTTTAGCCAGAAGTAGCGTTTGCCAAGCACCACCTGATCCAGAGGTTAGAGTATAGATTTGCCCTTATTTTCATTCTCCATTGCATCTGTTTGGATTCATCACAAATACAAAACAAGGTGTTCCTGGGGTAGCTAATGTTTTGTCCAAAATAAGCCAAAGTGGAGAAAACTTTTCCTCCAGTTGGGAGTGGTTTTTGTTTTGTTTGTAAATGGGAAGAGAAATTGAGAAGAGGAAGACACAAAATAGAGTTGAAATCTTTCTCCTGACTGTGTTCTTGTACCCGTGCTGCCAGAGTTAATCACCCAGCATCCTGTGCCCCAGCTTTCTCAGCAAGGGAGGTGTCAAGGCAGATTGTGATCTTGTGGAGGTGATCAGGCACTGAGTGCTCTTGGCTACCATGGAGAAAGGTTGCCCAGCCTGCAAAAGATCAGCAGTGGGAAGAGCTCCTCCCAGGCCTCCTGATTCTGCTACTGACTTTGCTGGTCTGCTGCTGACTTTCAGTTTTTTGTGCCTCAGATAACACTTTGTAAAAATAGAAATCTTAATGTCTGCTATCTATACAAGGACTGTAGATGGCAAATGAAATTATATACCTGACAATACTTTCAAGTCTTTTTAAAAAGCACATTCTTTGAAAAATAAAGCAGTTAGTAAGGACTTACTATGTGCTTGGCTCTTTAAAATCATTAGATCATTACATTCTTTTAACCCTATGAGTTAAATACTTGTGTTTCTATTTTTACTCAGGGGTAAACTGAAGCTCAGAGAGGTTTATTAACTTGCTCACCCAGCTGTTAAGTTGTAGATCCAGGGTTAGAACATAGGCCTGTCAATTCCTAAAATCATACCAGCTTGCTACACTGCAACATCCACAAATGTTAGTTTTTACCGTTATGTATATTACATGCCAATATAATATTCTCTTCTCTCACTCTTAGAAAAAGCAGATGATGTTCTGAATGGAGACCATGACAAGGAACAGAAAGACCCTTATTTTGTGGAGACCCCCTACGGTTATCAACTAGACTTAGATTTCCTCAAATACGTGGATGACATACAGAAGGGAAACACCATCAAGAAACTAAACATCCAGAAGAGGCGGAAGCCATCTGTGCCATGCTCAGAACCCAGGGCCACACCTGGTCAGCAAGGTGTGTGGACTTCCACCGAATCCCTCTCTTCCTCCAACAGTGATGACAACAAGCAGTGCCCCAGCTTCCTCCTAGCCAGAAGCCAAGTTACATCAACGCCAATCCCAAGGCCACCTGCCCCTCTGGAGACTTCACCCACTTTTCTTACCATCCCAGAGAATCGACAGCTGCCACCTGCCTCGCCCCAACTCCCAAAGCACAACCTTCATGTCACCAAGACACTGATGGAGACCCGGAGAAGACTCGAACAGGAGAAAGTCACCATGCAGATGACACCGGGTGAGTTCAGGAGGCCCAGGCTGGCCAGTTTTGGAGGCATGGGCTCCACGAGCTCCCTCCCCTCCTTTATGGGTTCTGGAAACCACAATCCTGCCATGCACCAGCTTCAGAATGGCTACCAAGGTAATGGGGATTATGGTGGCTATGCCCCAGCCGCTGCCACCACTTCCTCCATGGGGAGCTCCATCCGCCATAGCCCCCTGAGCTCAGGGATCTCCACCCCTGTGACCAACGTGAGCCCCATGCACCTGCAACACATCCGTGAGCAGATGGCCATTGCCCTGAAACGCCTGAAGGAGCTTGAGGAGCAGGTGCGAACCATCCCTGTGCTGCAGGTAAAGATCTCTGTCTTGCAAGAGGAGAAAAGACAGTTGGCCTCACAGCTGAAAAACCAAAGGGCTGCATCCCAGAACGATGTCTGTGGTGTGAGGAAGCGGTCCTACAGTGCGGGGAATGCCTCCCAGCTGGAACAGCTCTCCCGGACCCGGAGAAGTGGTGGGGAACTGTACATTGACTATGAGGAGGAAGAGATGGAGAGTGTAGAACAGAGCACACAGAGGATAAAGGAGTTCCGGCAGCTCACAGCAGACATGCAGGCCCTGGAGCAAAAGATCCAAGACAGCAGCTGTGAGGCCTCGTCGGCGCTCAGGGAGAACGGAGAGTGCCGGTCTGTGGCGGTGGGTGCTGAGGAGAACATGAACGACATCGTCGTGTACCACCGAGGCTCCAGGTCCTATAAGGATGCAACTGTAGGGACAGTTATAGAGACGAGGAACTCTGCAGTCAGTGTAACAGAGGCCATGCTTGGAGTGACTACTGAAGCAGACAAAGAAATTGAGCTGCAACAGCAGACCATAGAAGCCTTAAAGGAAAAGATCTACCGCCTGGAAGTGCAGCTTAAGGAAACCACCCACGACCGGGAGATGACAAAACTAAAGCAAGAACTGCAGGCTGCTGGATCGAGGAAGAAAGTTGACAAAGCCATCATGGCCCAGCCGCTTGTTTTCAGCAAGATGGTGGAAGCAGTGGTACAAACGAGAGACCAAATGGTTGGCAGTCACGTGGACCTGGTGGACACGTGTGTCGGGACCTCTGTGCAGACAAATAGTGTAGGCATCTCCTGCCAACCCGAGTGTAAGAATAAAGTCGTGGGGCCTGAGCTGCCCATGAATTGGTGGATTGTTAAGGAGAGGGTGGAAATGCGTGACCGATGTACTGGGAGGTCTGTGGTGACATGTGACAAGAGTGTGGGTGTGGAAGTCAGCGTCTGTGAAACAGGCAGCAACACAGAGGAGTCTGTGAATGACCTGACGCTCCTCAAGACAAACTTGAATCTCAAAGAAGTGCGATCCATTGGTTGTGGAGATTGTTCTGTGGATGTGACTGTCTGCCCTCCAAAGGAGTTCACCTCCCGGAGCATGAACACCGAGGCTGTTGGCCAGGTGGAAGCTGCCATCATGGCAGTGCCTCATACCACAAACCAGCACACCAGCACGGTTTTGGAACAGGTGAACCAGTCCACCAACACCGAGATGGCCACCCTCGTAGAATCCTACACCAACACTTCCCTAAGCACTTTGGACAAGCAGACCAGTACTCAGACCGTGGAGACACGGACCGTGGCTGTAGGAGAAGGCCGCGTCAAGGATGTCAACTCTTCCACCAAGACACGGTCCATCGGTGTGGGAACATTGCTTTCTGGCCATTCTGGGTTTGACAAGCCATCAGCTGTGAAGACCAAAGAGTCAGGAGTGGGGCAGATAAGCATTAATGACAACTACCTGGTTGGTCTCAAAATGAGGACCATAGCTTGTGGGCCTCCACAGTTGACTGTGGGGCTGACAGCCAGCCGGAGGAGCGTGGGTGTTGGGGATGAGCCTGTAGGGGAGTTCCTGGAGAGCCCCCAGCCCCAGGCTCCGTCTGGAATGATGACCGGCTTGGATCACTATATAGAACGTGTCCAGAAGCTGCTGGCAGAACAGCAGACGCTGCTGGCCGAGAACTATAGTGAACTGGCAGAAGCTTTTGGGGAGCCTCACTCACAGATTGGCTCCCTCAACTCACAGCTCATCAGCACCCTGTCCTCCATTAATTCTGTCATGAAGTCTGCAAATACTGAAGAGCTGAGGAACGCTGACTTTCAGAAAAGCAGTCTAGGTAAAATCACAGGTAAGGGGCACCTGAGGGACCTGGGAGTGAGGGGAGACTGTCTTTCCAGGAGATGAGGAATTTTTTTTTTAACTGCTGGAATCATTTTTTGGTGAAAAATGGAGAAAGCTTTAGATGGGTAATAGGTAGAATGAAAACTAAAAATCAAAACCCATAAATAATCTGCTGGTTTTCATTATCTGGTTACTTCATTGGTCTCTAACCAAGCACTAAGGCTAGAAGAAAAGTAAACTACAGTTGGCTGGCCTAGAGGTTGTCTCTGGGGCTGCTGATTTGATAGGATGCTTTCTCCTTTGGCTTCCAGTTATTGACTTGCTCATTTTATGCAGAACTGCCTGAAAAAAAATTCTATGTTGTTTGTACCCACAGTTACCAATATATTATCAATTAAAAATACTGGTATAAAATGTTTTCAGCTAGAATTTTTGGAATAGGAGAGACACCCCATTCATTTAGCAAATAATTATTAAATTTGAGCCAGGCACCGTGGTGCAGACCGGTAGTCTCAGCTTCTCTGGAGGCTGGGAGGAGGAGCACTTGAGCCCAGGAGTTTGAGGCCAGCCTCCACAACATAGCAGGGCCCTTGTCTCTAAAAAATAATTACTTGGAATTATTTGAATTCCTACTTTGCTTCAAGCATAGGTATAGGCTTTGAATAAAACCGAACAGAGTCCCTGTCCTCATGGTACTTATATTCTCACTGGGGCGCAGGCAGTAGACAGAAAACCTATAATATGTCAGAAGGTGATCAATGCTATGAAGACAGTAACTGCACTGTGGGAATAGCAGATGGTAGCGGACAGGGGTGGGGCTATTTGAGGCAGTCAAGGAAGGCCTTGCTTCGAAGGGTCCCTTGAGCAGGAACTCTGAGACCAGGGTCTTTTCCCACTATTAGTTTTGATAAGTGCTGACATTTTTGTCTTTCTCATTTTCTCCATTATTCACTGGAATTCTTGCTAATCCTTTTCTTTAAGTTGAAGCTAATAATTAAGAAAATATCCTGGATGTTTTCAGGATATGTGGTAACTTCCTTTGAGCCTCAGTGAAATTACTGCCCTCGCCATCGGGTACATCGTGTCTCTCCTAATCCTTCATGGCGTCCTAGGCCTGGGACCACACTGCCTGGCTTCCATTCCTGGCTCTCCAGTTCTCACGAACCAGTGTGACCTGGGGAAGGACATGCATTAAATTAATTTTATGTGAAAATGTATGAAATAAATGTAAGTAAGCCATCCACAAAAATTAGTCTTTCTCTTTTAATCATTCCCTAAGAGGGCAATGATTAAAATGGACCGAAATAGATTGTTTATATCTTCCTAAGTTTCCATTTTCAGACCTAAATTATTATTGGTTTCCAGTATCTCTTCTATGGGACAGATAGTTTGTTGTGGAAGAAAAAAAAAATGAACATGACAGCTGATGTGTGGGTGTTTGCCTTTTAGAATTTAAAGGGTCTAATAAATGTCCAGGGGAGTCTACTTAGAATAAACAGGATTAAAAAGATGTGTGGATTGAAGCAAAGTCTGAAGTAACTAATACTATGTCTGCTTCCACATCCTTTTAAAAATCATGATGTCAGATGTTGAAGTCAAAATTAAATTCTTAAATACCTCCAGACACAGATGACACAGTGGATCATCCAGTATGAAAGCATTTTCTTTCCAGCCTTCCTCCCTCCTCCCCAAACTGGGGTTTCTGTTTCACATTCTTGCCAAAAATATTCAGCTGTAATACTGGAGTAATTTTCCTGACCCCTTGAGCCTGAGACCAGGGAGCAAGTTTGGTCTGGCTGTTATAGTGTTTTTTAGTCTATTTCCAGTCACGCTGACATGCCACACATCACTGTTTAGACCAGACCCGTCATACGAACACATAATTAATCAGCTAAAATACAAGAGACCTACAGCATTGGTGAACAAAACAATGCATATTTTCAGTAGCACTTAATTAGTCATAGTGGCAGCCCCTCAGAGTACACAAAGACAACTTTAAAGCATTTCTGTCATTCATATCACATTTGTGTTTTAACCATTTTGCTTTAAAGCTCTAATGAAGAAGGAATTTGGTTAGGAAACCAACCCAGAGTATTGAGTGTTTGTTATATGGACGGAAAATTCAAGCAGCTTGATATAGTAAGGCAGAGATTCTCAACACTGTGAGAGTGTAGGTATGTGTCACAGTGCACTAGGGATTCCTGCACACCATAAAACATAGACTGTCGCTCATGCAGTCTAGAATGAAATTTCTGTACTGAAAGCTATACTAGAGTGTAGAAATGTATTTATTTCAAATCACTGCCCAAATAAAACAATAAGGAAGTTGAATTTGACACCTAGCAAAAAGAGCATATAAGTGATCACTTACTTGAACCTAGTGCTGTGCTTTAAACAGGTTGTCAAATTTGTACTCTGAAGTCAGACACTGTGGATTCACACACTTTCTTTGTCTCTGGAACAAGTTATCTTTGTTCCTTCATTGTGCTGTGATGAAGATTCAATGAGTCAATAGGAGTAAAGCATTTGGAGTAGTGTGCAGCACAGAGTATAACGCTCAGTAAAAGCAGGCTGACATTAGAGTTGCTTGAGTACTTTCAGAAATGGAAATGTAGACATAGGACAAATTGCAAAGCAAAAATTGTGCAAATTGTCTTTTGTTTTCAATCCAAATTTTTATCTTCATTGTTCTGGCTAATGACCCTTCCCCCACCCAATTGGTATGCCTCCCCAACTAATAATTTTATCGAGATAAAGAAATATATCGATAAAAATGGGAAAACACAAAATGAATACAATAAACTTTCAGTCCAAAGTCATTCAGAATCTGTGCCAAAGCCCAAAATGAAGTGTATTAGTGCCCAATCCATAGAATTCTGTTCCTTTTTCCTAAAGTTGAAGATTTAACGATGGTGTCACTTTTTAGTATGCAAAAAATTATTTTTAGCCGTGTCATAATGCCTAACACTCCTATTCAATTTCTTAAAATCACAACTGGAGTGTACACTATAAGAAATTAACAGTTCAGAAGACCATCAATAAACAGTGAAAGCCTCCCTCACACTCCTGGGGTGCCCATGTGTGTTTGGCATTTACAGATGTGCATGCATGGTGCTCTGCATTGTGGAAACACACTTTTTAATAAAATTTGCATCATACATAGCCTATGTATTTTTTCGCCTAAAACGTCACAGATATCTTTCCAGAATTTGAACGACAATGTCTTAGTTTTGATGCAGATGGAATGTGATGGTGACCAAAGGTGTTCTGTATTTTTTAATTCCTGAGTGAGTTTAATGTATTTGATATTTTCTTCCAGGAAATAAAAAAGTTGAGAGGAAATTAGTTTCTATTTTAACAGAAATTTTAGGAAGGGAAATTTTATTCTTCCTATAAATCAAGTTTATTGTTTTGGTTTGGGGAGTGGGTTAATGTTTTGTTTTCTTATTTTATTCTGGAGAAAGGAGGAGAAAGAAAATTCCAAGCAAATGACTTGCAGTTACAAATACTCTAAAAATATAACGATCTCTGAGCAAATACAAACAAAACTATAACAAGGAAATGTAATTGCCATCCACATTATTTATAGAATGTTTATCTCTCATATTCAAAAGAACCACTTTTGAGAATTGGCTTCCATATTTGCACTTTTAGTTATCTTGGATGTGTTAAAAAGTTTATGAGCATGAAGTCATTCCCATAACCGTGAAAGTAAGTTATAGACAGAGATCTGAGCCAAAGCAAAAGCAGAGAAATAAGTTATTACAAAATAGCACTTCTGGTTAGTTTTCTCCTAGTTCAAATAATATACCATTTACTTGTCCTAGCATCTGTGTTTTTTAAATCACTTTTTAAAAATGCTACAAGAACATCAAAACAGTGCAAACCAAGTGTTTCTGGAACCCTGTGGAATGTAAGTGCATGATGTAGTGGAAGACCTATTGGCCGGGAAGTCAGAAGATCTGACTTCTGGTAGCAGATGTGCAGGTAGCTTGCTGTATCATTTTAGAGATGTAGAGGTGGGCTTCCGTAGACTCCTGTGTCAAATGATAAAATTGAGTTAGTTTTTCTCTGATGGTCCCTTTCAGCAGGATGATTCTATGCAAATCACTCTTCTCCAGGCTGCCTGCCAGATTTAGCTGGGGAACTTTTTCCCCAAAATTCATGGGTTTCCTACCATCATCCACCAGTCACCCAATAGGCACACCCAGGTCCTATTTCAGGGAAATGTTGGCATAAACAGCTTTAGAGCAGAGCGTTTTAATTTAGAGTTAATAGCTTCCTTAACAGTTTTGTATTTGAACTTTTTGTGAAGAAAGTACATGATGTTCACTTGATTCTCAAAAGGGATAGTTGACCCTCAGAAAAACTGAAAATGCAGACCTAGGTCATCTGTTATAGAACTTGGTAAAAGGTGCTTCAGCCCTGAGGAAGATCTTTTCAAAAGATTTAAAGTCTGTCCACCACCTTTGTGAGACCTTCAGTTGACACTTGTTTGAAAATCTTGTTCTTTTAAGTTAAAGCTTTGCCATTTAAAATGATATCCAAATGTACAGTGAAATGCAAATATGCTTTGAAAAAAGATGCAAGTTTACTTTGATACTTTTACTCTGAATTAATTCTAAAGTATGCTGTTGTTTCTGGCTAAAGCATGGAGTTTGATGGTTTTTAAGAACTAAAATGGCTTTTTGAGTTATGGATGTCCAAGCGGGTGCAGTGGCTCACACCTGTAATACCAGCATTTTGGGAGGCAAAGGCAAGAGGATTGTCTGAGCCCAGGGGTTCGAGACAGTCTGGGCAACTTAGCGAGACCTCATCTCTACAGTAAATTTTAAAATTAGCTAGGCATAGTGGAACACGCCTGTGGTTCCAGCTACTTGGAAGGCTGAGATGAAAGGATCATCTGAGCTCAGGAGGTCGAGGTTACGGTAGCCATGAGTGTGCCACTGGACTCCAACCTGGGTGGCAGGGTGACTCCAATTCAAAAAACACACAAATGAAAAACCCAAAGAGTGATGGATGTCCAGTCATAAATGACAAATATAGTAACTGATATTGGAAAATGGCTATAGCTGTTTATTCGTCTGAGCAGTAAGTCATTCATTTCTCAGTAAAAATGTTTAAAGTGTGCTCTATTCATGTCAATTGATAGCTATGCATTAAATGACAACTATATGCAAAATATGATCCAAAGTATCAAAGACAGATGTATGCTGTTCTATATATACGTTGAAGACCCTGGATAGGTCTATACTCATCCAGGTGGGAAACTAAGACAAGTACACCAGAAATGTAAATGAGAACCTGTGATACTGTATGTTAGGCACCAAATAATGTGCAAATAGGAAATGCTCTGAGTTCAGCTGCAGTCGAGTTATCTGAGGTCTTGGGAGGAGAAGAGGACCTTAGCTATGTGGGGAAGAACACAGAGCATACCTTCTTAACCCAGCTTTAGTTAATGCAGCCTGTCAGCTTGGGTTTTCTGGGTCAGGTCTTGGAATAGTGTGTAATTAAATGTGGGTGGGGTTGTGGTGAGGGAGAATCTGATTCTTAATCCACTCTAGCATTTTAATTTCTGAGAGCCTGCTTTTAGATCACAGTCATGACAGCTGTCTGATATGTTCCCAGGAAAATATCAAAATGACCCTAGAAATGATTAAACTACAGCTCTGATGATTTAAGTTTTCTGTCTCCAGTTTGAGTTGGCTATTAATGTTGGTGACCACATGCAACAGCATTCATGCAGAGTTCAGGCAGAGGAGAGCCTAGGAACAGAAAGGAACTGTCCTTCTCCATCAGAGCTGCATATTTTCCCTTGAAAAGTAAAATGTAGCCGGGCTCGGTGGCTCAGTCTGTAATCCCGCGCCTTTGGGAGGCTGAGGTGAGTGGATTGCCTGAGCCTGCGGGTTCGAGACCCGCCTGGGCAGCGAGACCTCATCTCTATAATAAATCAAAAAATCAGCCGGGCGCGGTAGCGCATGCCTGTAATTCCGGCTACTCGGAAGGCTGAGGCGGAAGGATCGCCGGAGCCCAGCAGGTCGAGGTTGCGGTGGCCGGAAGCGGCCACTGCACTCCAGTCTGGGCAACAGTTTGAGACTCCAACTCAAAAAAAAAAAAAAAGTAAAATGTACCAAAAAAGAAGGTGATCCTTCATGAATAGTCTCTACTGACTGTTCCCCAAACCAGCATTTGGGTTTAAAGAGTAAATTCATGCTCAAACCCTTTTTCTTTTCTTCCTTTTCTTTTTTTTTTTAATTTGACTCAGAGTCTCACTCTGCTCCCCTGGCTGGAGTGCAGTGGCACACTCAGCCACTGAAACCTTGACCTGCCAGGCTCAGGCGATACTTCTGCCTTAACCTTCCAAGTAGCCGGAACCACATGTGTGCACCTCCATGCCCAGCTAATTTTTAATTTTATTTTAGAGACAAGGTTTCGCCAAGTTGCCCAGGCTGGACTCAAAAAAGCTGGACTCAGGAAGCCCTCTTTTTTTTTTTTTAATGAAACCTGGAAGCATTATTTCAGATCCCTGTGAATGAAAATATCTAAATGAGTAAATGAACTTCGTGATGAATCAGAAATTTCAGGCCTATCTATTTTCGACTAATGGTTTACGTGTTCTTTAAAAATTAAATCAGGGCCAGGCTTGGTGGCTCAGCCTGTAATCTCAGCACTTTGGGAGGCCGAGGCGAGTGGATTACCTAAGCCTGCAGGTTCAAGACCAGCCTGGGCAACTTGGCGAGACCTTGTCTCTACAATAAAATTAAAAATAGCTGGGTGTAGTGGTGCATGTCTGTAGTTCCAGCTACTTGGAAGGCTGAGGTGGAAGGATTGCTGGAGCCCAGCAGGTCGACACTGGGGTGGCTGTGAACATGCTATTGCACTCCAGCCTATGCGACGGAATGAGACTCCAACTCAAAAAAAAAAAAAATTAGAATGTCAAGCTGAAAATGTGCCATTCATAGCTGTGTTTTCAGAAGGCACTTGGCATTCTCAATAAAAATGTGGATTAGCATGCCATAATGGCCAGAATAGGGGAACAGTTTTTAGGTCTTTCTGGGTGTTTTTTTTTTTTTTTAAGAGATGTGTTCTCAACTCTGTCACCCAGGTTGGAGTTCAGTGGCACACTCATAGTTCACTGCAACCTTGAACTCCTCAGCTCATCCTGTCTTCCAGCTCTAGTTTTCATTGAATTATTTTTCTCGTAAAGTTGTTTGCTTTAAAATATTCTTAAAGTCAAGGACATAAAATAAAGTTTTCATTTAAAGTGACTTGTTTTTCGTTATAGTTTACCCTTGCTTTTATAATTATTAAATTGCTAAGTGCACTTTGGAATTAGAGTCAATGCATTGAGGGTGTTCTTCTTATTTTCCAGAACACTGAGATTTCTGTCACTTGCCGTCTTTGGTCGTCACTAATCTGGCCAAATCGTAAAATGAGGCTCATGCTTTATTGATGTTTATGGCCATTATAAGTTTGAGTTAATGACAAAAGACTTTTCACAATTGCCCACTCCCCTGGCCATTAACTCCCCGGGTGTGCCTGTGGAAACCGTTGCCACTTGGTGGGAAGCTTGAGCATCTAGGCCAGAGTGCCAGAATTCTGAAATGTTTTGTAATTATTCCTGTTGTTTTATCCCTAGTGTTTGGGTAGCATATACTTTCTGTTCATTATGAGCTTCTACCATTAGTGGTCCAGGGATGTTAATAAACCACCAGTAATTCCTAAGAATTCATGTGGATCCAAGTTGATGGGTTGAAACTACAGGGGAGTCTAAACTCATTTTCAGCAGGCAGGTTTTATATTGGTTAATGTAGTTCAGTGGTTCTCAATCCTGGCTGCACTATAGAATCACTTGGGGAGAGGTTAAAAAATACTGATGCCTGGACCTTCCTCCAGATAGTTCACTATATTTTTTAAAAGCCACATCCCCAATTTAGGTGATTCTGAAGGGCAAACAGGGTTGAAACCATTGAATTTTGTTTCATTGACATTCCTGGCTGTACCTTTTCTTTGTTTTGCTGGAACCCAGCAGTCATTTATCGAGTCTTATGCTGGTGTAGGTGTCATCCTATGTGGTGCCTGCAACTACAGATGGGTCCTTATCAAGTTCAGAGAATTGTTTTGGGGCCATTCAGGACTAGTCAGAGTTTCAACACCAACTGGAAAACATTTTCTGGCAATACAGGTGACAAATTCCTTCTGATTTCACAAATGAGAACTAGTTTAGTGTTTCATGATGTTCTTTGCCTTACCAGCTAGCCTCAACAGAATTTTCATGATTTTCAGTTGAATTACATGGGCTTTTATTAAAGGCTTTCTATGGTCCAACACTGTTCCAAGCGCTGGAGGATTCGCCAACTAAGAACGTAGCACGAAGGAACTCAAGGAGCTTATATTCTCATTGAGAAGACATACATGAAACTGAAAAGACAGAAGCAGGGCATATTTTAGTCTGAACAGTAAGTAAGTGTTAGGACAATGATGGAAAAAAGAGATCTCTGTGAAATGGTATCATAGAAAAAAAACTAGAGAAAATAGAGTTTGGGCCAAGCCTTGAAAATAATAAGGGTGAAATCTAACTGGTGAGGGATGGTAAAACTCCAGGCCTGTAGGACAACCTATTAATTACTCCCTACTCAGAGTTGGGAGTAATTAAGTCACAAGACCACTCTGAACACAGTGAACATAGTGGAGGAGGAGATGAACTGTAAAATTCCCACAGACAAGATGAAGCCATCCATATTCATCATGAAGGACCCTTGCATGCCCAATTGAGGCCTTGATTTTGATTGGAGAAGCTTTAAAAAGCCCTAGTTTACAAAACAAAGCTAATGGTGAAAAAAAATTTATAGCATTAGGTACCTCTGGTGAGATTATCTGGAAAGTTGGGGTAAGGGGCAGGGTGAGCTTACTGGGTTGTTAAAAGATTTTGTATCTCTACTAGAGAAGTGGCTACACGGGTGTATATGTTTACCAAAACCCCCCTTGCAGTTAAAATCTGTGCATTTTAGCTGGGCATGGTGGTGCACCTTTAGTCCAAGCTCCTTAAAGGCTGTGGGAGGATTGCTTGAGCCCAGGAGTTTGAGTTACAGTGAGCCCTGAGCATATCATGCACTCCAAGTAGCTTGGGCAACAAAGTGAGACCCTGTCTGTAAAAAATAAATGAAATCCATGTGTTTTTAGTGTATGTAAATTATATCTCTGATCATATACTTTGAAAATCCAAGAGAATCTGTCAAAAACCGGCTTATACTGATAAAGGACTTTGGCAAAATCTCAGGGTACAAAATAAATGTGCAAAAGACAGTTGCATTCCTATACACCAACAACAAGCAGGCAGAGACCCAAATTAAAAGCACAGTTCCTTTCACAATAGCCACACAAAAAATGAAATACCCCAGAATCTTCCTAACCAGAGAAGTGAAAGAACTTTACAATAAGATCTACAAAACACTGCTCAAAGAAATCCAAGAAGACACGAACAAATGGAAAAATATTCCATGCTCATGGATAGGAAGAATCGATATTGTTAAGATGTCCATCCTACCAAATGCAATCTACAGATTCAACGCAATACCCATTAAATTACCAACATCATTCTTCTCAGACCCAGAAATGACAATATAGAAATTCATATGGAAACATAAATGACCACAAATAGCCAAAACAATCCTTAGCAAGATATCAGGCATATAGACCCATGGAACAGGATAGAGATTCCGGAAGCAAAACCTTAATTTCTCAACCAACTCATCTTTGACAAAGCCTCCAACGATAACCACTGGGGAGAGGAGAACCTATTCAGTAAATGATGCTGGGAAAACTGGCTGATCACATGCAGAAGATTGAAACAGGACTCCTACCTATCACCATACACAAAAATTAACTCTAAATGGATCAAAGACCTAAATGTAAAACCTCAAACTATAAGAATCTTAGAAAACACAGGAGACACCCTTATGGAAATTGGAACTGGCAACCAGTTCCTGATCAGAACCCTAAGTGCCCATACCATAAGAAATAAGATAGACACATGGGACCTCATCAAACTAACGAGCTTCTGCAAAGCAAAAGAAACAATCAAGAGAGCAGGGAGACAGCCCAAAGAAAGAGAAAAAATATTTGCCAACTGTATATCTGACAAAGGCCTAACATCTAGGATCTATAAGGAACTCAAGCATGCCAAAAGGAAAAAACAGCCCCATTAAAAAGTGGGCAAAAGACATGAATAGACACTTCCCAAAAGAAGATATACAGTAAGCCAACAGACACATGAAAAAGTGCTCAGCCTCACTCATCATCAGAGAAATGCAAGTCAAAACCACACTGAGATACCACCTAACCCCAGTAAGAATGGCCATCATTAATAAAACAATAACAGATGCTGGTGAGGATGCAGAGAAAAAGGAACACTTCTGCACTGCTGGTGGGAATGCAAACTAGCGCAACGTCTTTGGAAGACAGTGTGGTGATTTCTGAAAAGAACTAGAAATTGACCTTCCATATGACCCAACAATCCCCCTATTGGGAATATACCCAGAGGAATTCAAATCCTTCTACAAAAGATACCTGCACATATATGTTTGTTGCAGTTCTGTTCACAATAGTAAAAACATGGAACCAACCATGCTGCCCATTGAAGTTGGACTGGATAAAAAAAAATGTGGTACATATACACAATGGAATATTATGCAGCCATAAAGAAGGACAAACATATGGACTTTGCAGCAACTTGGATGGATTTAGAGTCAATCATACTCAGTGATCTATCACAGAAACAAAGAACAGAGTGCCATATGTTCTCACTCATTAAGTTGATCTGGAACAATTATAATACTATAAGAAGGCATTGTCAGTAGTAGGAAACTGTCAGCTGTGGGGGGTTGGGATTGGCAATTGAGAGAAACTGCTAAGGGAGGGAGGGGCACACCTCATTAACAAGGGTACCTGCATAATCAACATTTGTATGCCTAACCCTGAATTGTACACCACATCTTTATAATAATAAAAAAATGCAAAAATAAATTATATCTCAAAATATATTTTAAGTTGTATTTAAAAAGAAAGAAACCTTTGAATTAAAAGACTTAAAAAAACAATAGCAACTAATGGAAGTACAAGAGTGGGATTTTGATCCAAACACCCTGTTAAAAGAGAAAAAAAAAAATGTTAAGAGACCATGAGAAATTTGAATTCTGATTGGCTATGTGGTAGTCGTAAGGAATTATCTTTTGTGTAGGTTTGATAGTTATAGCCTTAGTGGATTATATTTTATTAAGAGTTCTTTCCCTTAAGGACATATGCAGAAATATTTGTGGATGAAAATGATGGGGTCTCTAGCTTTTGCTTCAGAATAATCCAGTGTGCGTGGGTGAAGGAGGTATCAAGGAAAACAGCTGTGATCAACTTGAAGCTGGTGATGAAGTTTATTGTGCTATTGGCTACTACTGTACATGTTTAAGGTTTCAATAATAATAAAAACGATTATGTATTTGCATTTTAAAAGCCACTGTTGGTTCTTGAATAGGAAAATGCTTAGTGAAAGTGTTTCTCTAAAACATGTTCTGACACTCAGGGATTAACTAGTGAGACATTTTGGAGGTTACTGCAATCATTTCAAAGTAATGATGAATAGACTTGGAGAAGGAAGAATGAAGATAAATGTCCTGCTCCATTTGTTTTGCTTGAAGTAAGTCAAAGGTACAGCCAACATTTCTTATTTGCAGTTAGGGGACACATTCGGTCATGGGAGCCTTGAGCGTTGTTTGAAGGGCTGAATTCCGTTGAGAGAGAGGGAGAGAGAGTGTATGTATGTATGTGTTGAGGAGGATATTGGATCTTTGAAGGAATTGCCAAGGAAGCCAGAGCTAGAGGAGGAAGCTTTGTGCTGTTGATGAGTGGACGGAGGACTGTTCATGAGATTAGGAAATGTGAGTTCTAGTCTAGCTCTGTGGCCTGGGGCAAATCACTAAACCTCACTGGCCTTCAGAATTCATAGCTGGAAGTATGAGAATGAAAACGTAGGCCGGGCTCGGTGGCTCAGCCTGTAATCCCAGCACTTTAGGAGGCTGAGGCGAATGGATGGCCTGAGCCTTGCAGGTTCAAGACCAGCCCGGGCAACTTGGCAAGACCTCGTCTCTACAGTAAATAAAAAATTAGGGCAACCCCTTTGGGTCCCCTCCCACTGTGAGAGCTCTTCTGTTCTCTCAAATCCTGCTTTCTAAAGAAAAAAAAAATTAGCCGGGCATGGTAGCACGCACCTGTAGTTCCAGCTACTTGGAAGGCTGAAGTGGAAGGATCACCTGGGCAACAGAGTGAGACTCCAACTCAAAAAAGAAAATTTAGATGAACTCTAATACCTTACTTTTGAATATTCTGCCAAGTCCCACTCTTCTATTATAGTGTCATTGTTTAAAGCCAGTAGTTTTGAAAGTGGGCCACCTGCATCATCTTGTGGGTAGGGAAATGTCAAAAATGCCCATCACTGGGCCTCCATCCCAAACATCCAGAATGATTTTCTGACAGCAAATGCCTGGGAATCTGCATTTTAGAAACATCTCAGATGGTTCTTATGAACAACAGAACTTGAAGAAAGCAGTTTTAGGGCTTGCCATGATCTCTTTTTCTTCAGATTGCCTCAAAAGGCAATCAGTACTTAAACTGCTTTTTTCTATGACTCTAAGAGATTTCAAAGCTTTATTTAAAAAGGAATAAAGGTGTGATCTAATTCTTATGACATTATTGCAAGTAGATTTAATTCCGTAATTTATGTTTTTAGTGTTTATTAGGAAATAATAGAGATACAAAAAACAACAAAATTATAGCAGCCTATTCTTTAGACTTAGAAGTGTTAAGCAAGTATATCCTTTCAGAATTTTTCTAATAGGTATACATATAAATATAATTATTTACCAAGGTAGGTTTATTTTCTCCATACAATTTTTTTTTTTTTTTTTTTTTTTTTGGAGCTGGAGTCGCATTCCATCACCCAAGGCTGGAGTGCAGTGGCACGCTCACGGCCACCCCAGCATCGACCTGCTGGGCTCCAGCGATACTTCCGCCTCAGCCTTCCAAGTAGCTGGAACTATTGGCACACACTACCATGCCTAGCTAATTTTTTTTCTTTTTTTTTTTGGATTTATTGTTGAGATGAGCCCTCACCTTGTTGCCCAGGCTGGTCTTGAACCCGTGGACTCAGGCAGTCCTCTCGCCTTAGTCTCCCAAAGTGCTGGGATTACAGGCTTGAGCCACCATGCCAGTCCTCCCATACTATTGTATGGCCTATTTTTAATACTCATTGACACATTGTGCTCATTTTTGTATGTTAATAGGTGTCCTCCTGCATCAACATTTGTAATGGCTGCATAGAATTGCTTTGTATAAATGTTCCAGAGCTCGTTCACCAGTTCTTATGGGCAGATTGTGATGTCTGCCTCTCTTTACAGTTTTAAACATGAAAACAATGGCATCTTTCTCTACCTTTGTGTACATCCTTAGGATAAAATATCTAGAAAATTACTGAGTCAAAGAATTTATTTTTTTAAAGTGATTTTGAGCACAATCCATATTCATTATAGGAAAAATATAGGGGAAAATTACTATCATAGCTGCTTCATTTTTATACAGAGTCTTCCAAATAACTTTTCTTACATAAGAGAGAGAGTGTGTGTGTGTGTGTGTGTGTGTGTGTGTATACTAATGTATTTTAATAAGATCACACAACACATGAAATTTTATCTGCTTTTCACTTAACCACTATAAACATTTTGCCTGTCAAACTCATTGAAAATTCTATGAAATTTTCTCTCTATAATATAGTCAGAATATATATAATTATATATAAATGTGTATTTACATTAGTTACAAAATATTACTTAATCTATCTTTTCTAACATAAGCAAACACACTCTAGTAGATGTGGTGAGAGAAACAAAGTTGATTAGAACTGTTTTATGCCCGCAAAATAATACTCTAGAAAGGAATCTAAAACCGTCACACAAATCATCTCATAGTTTGTATCGTAGATCCCAGAAGAGGGTATGGAAGGTAGGCTGTGAGGGTTCAGGAAAAGGATGTTATTTTTAGTAAGGGAGATATGAAAGGCTGAAGAGGCAGTGATGGGAGGGCTTGGTCATGTGAAGATGGGCACAAAAGGCATTCCAGGTGGAGGAAGGGAGGAAGCTAAGGCATGCTGTCAGGATATGAAAAAGCCCCCTCTGTAGGGTATCACTCCCTGCTGGGATGCAGTCCCTGTCCCAGTAAGGACCACAAGAGTAGTGGAAAATGCAGTTGAACAGGTAAATTGGTACCAGGTTACAGATGGTTTAGAATATCTAACTCTGTAGTGTGGACTACATTTCCTGAGCAGTGGGTGCTTTTTAGGTTTTGTCCCACTTTGTTTTAACTAGAATAGTTGTGGCATCAGAGCTGACCATCAGAGTATTACTCTGAGGCAGTATGTCAGGAGAGAAATGGTCATAGACGAGGGCAGTCAGGATGCTACTCCTATGACCTGAAACGAGGATAGGATGGTGACAGTCAGAAAAGAAGAGCTAAAAAGTTAGAGTGACAAACTTTGTGGTAATAACGGGACAGGTAAGAGTCAAAGGGGGTTTGAGTATAGGTGGCCAGGATAGCAGTCCCGTTTTAAATGATGAGTTGTAAGAATCTTTTTTAAACCTATTTTTTCATTCCTAGCATCACACACTCTATGCCCTCTCCTTCATGATAGGAAATAATTTGGAACATACCTGTAAGTGTGGAGAACCCCAGTCAGGAGGACTGTTAAGCATCCAGATATCTCAGCCTGAGCAAGAGGTGGAGACTTCAGAAGGAAAGCCCATTGGCAGCCAGGACACCTTCCCCACTCAGGAAACTATGCTGTCTCCTGTGAACCTGACAGACGACCAAATCGCCGCTGGCCTTTATGGTAACTTTTCCCACTCACACTTATTGGCATCAAGATTCTAGGACTAGCATTGCCAGCATCTCAACTTAATGTCAGTTTGCCTTATAAATTGACCTAGAAGAAAGATTATATTGTTTTGAAGGCAGGCCTAGAATACCTTTAAGATTACCAAAGGGCCAGGTGAGGTGGCTCACATATGTAATCCCAGTGCTTTGTGAGGCCAAAGTAGGAGGATTGCTTGAGGGTAGGGGTTCAAGACCAGTCTGGGCAACTAGTGAGAACCTGTCTCTACAAACTGTTTTTAAAACATTAACTAGGTTAATGTATGGTGATGCATGCCTGCATTCCCAGCTGCCCAGTAGGCTTAGGCAGGAGGGTCACTTGAGCCCAGGAGTTTGAGGCTGCAGTGAGCTGTGATCATGCCACTGTACTCCAGCCAGCATGACAGAGTAAGATCTCATCTCTACAAAAAGTAAATTAGCCTTGCATGGTGTTATGTGCCTATAGTTCCAGCTCCTTTGGAGGCTGATGTGAGAGGATGGCCTGGAAGTTTGAAGTTATAGTAAGATATGATCATGCAACTACACTCCAGCCTGAGCAACAAGTGAGGCGCCATCTCTAAAAATAAATAATTTTTAAAAAGATTACCAAAGAAAGAAAGCTGCACTGTACAATCCCCTTAATAAAACATATCTGATAGTGCAAAATTATGAAGTATTTTAAATAGCATTCATTTTTCCACATTCTGGCAGGGATAAAGTTTTTCCAGGTTATCTCAGCTGAGGAAAAACAATAATAATCCCTATTTTAGTGCCTTAATGGTTTTTGAGGCTCAAATGAGACACAGCATTACTTTGCAAGCAGTAAAGCCTGATACAAATGCCAGCTGTCATTGGTTTTGTTATGTCTGGAAGCACTAATTGATTTTTTCCCCTATTTTAGGAATATTCATGGAACTTTGAATTACTTTCTTTGCATGCATGTACTTTTCCAGCGAATTTTGTGCAAGTTTCTCATATATACATGCCAAGACCTACATTTTACATGCATGAGGAAAAAAATTGCACAGGGAAAAAGGTTACTTATTCATTTAACTTGTATGGGTATGAATTATGTTAATTTTGATCACCTTGATCCCTTTTTTCACAGTGTGTACAAATAATGAAAGTACGTTGAAGTCCATCATGAAGAAGAAAGATGGTAACAAAGATTCAAATGGTGCAAAAAAGAATCTTCAGTTTGTCGGCATCAATGGAGGGTAAGGAAAGATGGTGGGACTGGAGGTTAACATTGTCTGTCTGCCTCCTTTGCCTCCTGCTTTTTTGAGTCACATTTCAGCCTAGTCGGGGAAGCTGCCACATCTTGGTGATAGAAGATTCCCTCAGAAAGGGACATTTGGGCTTCTCTTCTCTTCTCCTCTTGATCTCTTTACGGATATGCCACCCTCTTAAGGATACCTGCTAAAGCTGAGCAATTTACGTCTCTCACCTCTAATCTGAAAAACTTAGTCTTCAACGAACGCAGCAGGCAGCAGCTTCCTGCATGGTGTTGGACAACTTGTACCTACCCATATTAGAACTGAGACATGAATAGAAAGAGACTGAGAATGTCACTCCATGGGCCAGTGATAGTCACCACTCCTTCATAATGGGTTGTTGTGCTTAGCTCTCCAATGTTCACAAACAGAATTGTAGGACTTTTCACCTAAAGAGTGAAAAGCCATGCCATCACTTCTTTGTTTTCTAAATAGACAATTTAGTGTTTGTTCCTTCTCTTCCAACTGGCACACATAAATAGTTAAACCTGTTTGTCCTACAATTAAACCATAGCAATTATTGATCAATCAATACATGGGCCCCTCAAAAAGCAACAGTACAAAGATAGTTGAGATAATATTTATAGCAAAGTGTACCATCAAGGTTTAACATGATGGTTGCTGTTTTACAAATCCTAATTAATATTGGATGTTATAGCCCAGGAGAGTGTGGAGGGCATATGCCAGAGAAATTATTGCTTACTTACATAGTCTATTCATCTTGACACTGGGAGAATTACTAGGGAAAAATAGGGGAAATAAATAAATAAGCAACTACAGATCTGGTTTCCATAGAGTTTGTTGTCTCTTGATTTCTACAGAGCCAGAAATGCCATAATTTTTTGTTTTGTTTTGTTTTTTTGTTTTTGAGTCAGAGTCTCACTTCATCACCCAGGCTGGAGTGCAGTGGCACACTCACGGCCATGCCAGCATCGACCTGCTGTGCTTCGGCGATCCTTCCGCCTCAGCCTTCCAAGTAGATGGAACTATAGTCGCACGTTACCATGCCTGGCTAATTTTTGATTTATTGTAGAGCCCAGGTCTCACCAAGTTGCCCAGACTGGTCTTGAACCCACGGGCTCAGGCAATCCACTTACCTCAGCCTCCCAAAGTGCCGGGATTACAGGCTGAGCCACCAAGCCTGGCCCATAATTTTTTTTAACAAGTGGTATATGACACCGATGAGCAACCCAGAGGTCCCTTCTAAGTCAGAACCAGTTCAGAACCACCAGACATTTAAATAGACTAAACCCTGAATGTCTGAGTACTAGGTCTAAAACCACTGGTGAAATTTCTGGAGTCAGCAGCTTTCCCTTCATAGAAATCTGTCACTGGGTCTTTATGGGCACACCTTGCATCTCCTGAAATCCCAATTGCCACCTAGGTATGAAACAACTTCAAGTGATGATTCCAGCTCAGATGAAAGCTCTTCTTCCGAGTCAGATGACGAGTGTGATGTCATTGATTATCCTCCTGAAGAAGAGGAGGAGGAAGAGGAGGATGAAGACACTCGGGGAATGGCAGAAGGGCACCATGCAATTAATATTGAAGGTTTCAAGTCTGCCAGGGTGGAAGATGAAATACAGGTTCAAGAATGTGAACCTGAGAAGGTGGAAATCAGAGAGAGGTGTGGTACATTCTCCTTCCCTCCCCTCACCCCTCCCACGTTTAATGTACTTTGGCAATAGAGTTGGCCAGTTCAGAGATTTTGCAATTATACCCATTTGTTTGGCTTTATCTGTTCCTCAGAGTTATGAACATCTTGTTTGAGATACCAGTAAACACAAGTACAGAGTGTGGCAACTCTTAGATCTCTTTTGGTAGCAAGTCCACTAATGCTTCCATTGCTGAAACACCTCACTTTATATTTAAGGACAAATTTAAATTTTTTGGTGACAAGCACACTTTTTTTAAGGTTTTGGATTTTATCTCTAGTCATTTATCTCGATACCAGTGTCAGCATTGTTATTATAGGATCATTGTGTGAATGAGAAACAGTTGTTTGGCCTCAACCAAAGATCGCATTTACTGTAAAGATAATGTACATCACTTACATGTCTATATTTTGTTGCACATTGAGTGACCAGGAACACCACAGAATGGAATTGAGAATAGTATAAATAGTATCTGAAATAGTGTACTAAACACTCTGGTTGGCTGAAACACATACCTAAAAATAGAGTCAGTTTTGAAGACTGTTAGCAAATATGGATTTGATGCTTATAAAACAGAGAATAGAAAAGATGGAAACTTCAGTATGGTTTTTCACTATGTGTTGTATAAATAGAACATTTCATAAAACTTACCCCTATTTAATTTGGCAAATGAAAGTTTAACTGCATTAACACAAGGTAAGTGTTTTTAGTTTATATTTTCAGGTGTTTAAAAATGACTCAATATCTTGTCATCTGGCTTTTTTAAATGGCTTTATTGAGATATAATTTATATACCATATGTCATCTGACTTTTAAATTTTTCATATGGCTTAAACACTTCTTGAGCCACCAAATGTGGGTTTAGATGTATGGTTGACTGGTCGGCATGGTACGTATGTGGTAATTTGGACCTCTTCAACCCTTAAGAGTAAAAAATATTTTTAAGAATTTATAACAAAGAGAGCAGAAAATCTCCAAATGTTATTTCATACTGTCACAAAGGCCAAAATGGTGAAGCCAAAGATACCCCCATTAAATGGCCCTGAGCTCTGGCTGGAGGTGTTGGCTCTGCACAGTGGCATCAATCCTTGAACTCCCGGGGACACCTAGGAAATCTCTAGCCAAGCACCCACCTCCACAACCTGCCTAGGCTGGCTTGTGCCCACTTGGCTTTTAAAGTGTTACAAAAGTCAGATAAAAATGACTTTCCTCATATAACCAATCATGAATTCTCTTTGTTTTTCCTCTTTTAGGTATGAATTAAGTGAAAAGATGTTGTCTGCATGCAACTTACTGAAAAACAATATAAATGACCCCAAAGCTTTGACCAGCAAAGATATGGTGAGTTTGACCTACAGACACTGTTGCCAGTCCATACAAAGCACATGAATGGACACCACTGTCAAGGCCATCTGTAGCCTGCCCTGTGTTGCTGTGGTTTGCATGCGTCTCCCCTGCACTATTTCTGGCATGAGTGGGCAGAGTGAGCATCATGCTGCCTAGCTCCCAAATCATACTAGAAGGGTTTGCCAAGGGCCCAGCTTCGGATGTCCTTTCCCTACCCTGTACTCTTCTTGGGGTGGAGACGTCTGTGAGGCATATACTTGCAGATAGAAGGGAGAGCTAATTGCAGTCAGTTGTCTTCTTTTTACATCTTTCACTTCTGTTTACAGAACCTTGTGATCCAGGGAGTAGCATCCCAGAACTTTTTTCTTAAGTTAGCATATGTTTTTAAAAGAAACCTATTTGGACTGAGGTCAGCATTCCTTTCAGTTATGAAACTGTGTATTATGTTCTGATGTGGAATGCAGGCCACCACTATTTTTAAACATAAAAATAACTGCACTTGTCATCTTCTCACAGTTTGAGAAAGTCAGAAGCAAATAGCAAAGAAATTGTGGTTGCCCTAGTGATCATGAATGTCACAACACAGGACACATAGTTTTATGGCAGTTTAATCTGATGTCATTGCCAAGTATGACACTCTCTCGCACTGAGGTTTTTATGTGCAGATTCTTTGTCAGCCAGACCAACCCTGTGATCGATAGCTGTAACTTTAGTGTATTGAGGAAATGTAGTTCCAAGACCCCCAGTGAATACCAAAATCCACGGATACTCAAATCCCATATGTAAAATGGCATAGCATTTGCATACAACCTATGTGTACTTTTTTTTTTTTGAGTTGGTGTCTCACTCCATTGCCCAGGCTGGAGTGCAGTGGCACGCTCATGGCCACACCAGCATCGACCTGCTGGGCTCCTGCAATCCTTCTGCCTCAGTCTTCCAAGTAGCCAGAACTGTAGGCACGCGCTGCTATGCCCAGCTAATTTTTTATTTATTGTAGAGACAAGTTCTCGCCAAGTTGCCTGGGCCGGTCTCGAATCTGTGGACTCAGGCAATCTACTTGCCTCAGCCTCCCAAAGTGGTAGGATTACAGGCTGAGCCACTGAGCCCGGCCCCTGTGTGTACTTTAAATCCTCTCATGTACTTTAAATCATCTTTAGGTTACTCATAATACCTAATACAAAGTAAATGCTATAGAAATAGTTGTTATACTATTTTTAATTTTTTTTTCAAATATGTTTGCTCCAAGGTTGGTTGAGCCTGAAGATGTGGAACCTGTAGATACTGTACTAAATAAAATTCCTGGCCAAGGGGACATAAAACTGCATACTGAAATTCATCAGTACAAACTAAATGCCTGGCTATACCTTGGTCACAAATAATAAAACCATGAAATGTCACTGCAGTGTCAGTATTTCCTACTAGGTTTAACCCAAATTTAAAACTGGTGCTTTGGGACTCCATATTTTATAGTAAACTTTTTCTTTTACCATTCTCCAAATACTAGGTCATGTGGTCTCTGAGAAGGCCTTCACAGTCCTGCAGCACCCCAAATTGGAAAGCGTGGTGTCATGCACACACTCTGTGATTGGTACATTTCTGTTGACTGAATTTTCCTTCATTGTAGAAGTATTTAAAGAATTGTGTTGTGAAAAATAGCAGACATGTGAGTGACCACAATGCCAGGGCCAGATAATCCTATCAGAACACTGATTATTTAGCAGCAGCAGAAGTAGGGCAGCAAGAGGACAGAATTTCTCTGCTTTCTGTGTGATGACTCCAAATAAATAGAAATCTGAATGTGTAAAAGACTGAGCAGAAAAAAAAGAAAAAATCTTTCCTAGCCAGGACCCTTTTCAGGTGACCCAAAATATGATTGAGTGGGTTAAAACGGAAATCAGTAGCAGGAAGATACAGAGATGGAAGCACTACAACTCCAATCCCACCTTTTCTTTTTTTTTTTTTTGAGTTGGAGTCTCACTCTGTCGCCCAGACTGGAGTGCAGTGGCTGCTCCCAGCCACCGCAGCCTCGACCTGCTGGGCTCCAGCGATCCTTCCGCCTCAGCCTTCCGAGTAGCCAGAATTACAGGCGCGCGCTACCACGCCCGGCTAATTTTTTGATTTATTGTAGAGATGAGGTCTCGCCTGCCCAGGGGTCTCGAACGCGCGGGCTCAGGCAATCCACTCACCTCAGCCTCCCAAGGCGCGGAATTACAGGCTGAGCCACCGAGCCCGGCTCCACCTTTTCTACAGAAAGGAGACTTATTGAGTTCTGGTGCTTTTGACATAGGCTTTCCATTTTCCTTTGATTATATTTTTAAACTTTTAAAGAGTAAGCAAAGCACAAATGATGGTAAACTCATATAAAACAAGGTATTATCATCACCATCACCAGCACTGGCTATGCCCACACTATGTTAAGCTTCAAGTGGTCCAAGTTTCACTTGACTGTCCATGAAGCAAGTGCCACGTCCATGTGTCCACAGCCTGAAAAATTCAGAGTGGGCTCATGATCAGAGGTCGATGATCCTAATGAGAAATGAAGTTAGTTCCTAACCTGCTTTTTATTCCCTTTCCATGACTGAACCTTTGGGATTGGGGTGGGAATTGGGTTAACTACGCACATATTGGTCTCCCAGTCTACAGAAGTGGAGGAGTTGAGGTTGGTCTGGATAGGAAGGAAGCAGCATAATTAAGTGTAGGCTAAATAATATCTTCCTGATTTCCATGAAAAACATTTGCAAGGCCAGCATTATTACATAATATCAATAGCTTGATAATATGTTGAGCCAGGCTTAAGTATTTTAATTCTCATCACAAACACTATGAAGGGAAGGTGGTGTCCTCATTTCTCAGACAAGGGAACTGAGACAGGAGATAAGTAACTTCCCCAGGGTCAGATAGCTCATAAGTAGCAAAGCCCAAATTTGATCCTCAGTAGTCTGGCTCTAGACTCTCTGTTCTTACACAGGGCCATATGGCCTCTTTCATAAAAATTAGAATATATGTGGTTTAAAATTAGGAGGGAGGCCAGGCCCGGTGGCTCAAGCCTGTAATCTCAGCACTTTGGGAGGCCAAGGTGAAGGGATTGCCTGAGCCCACGGATCGAGAACAACCTGGGCAACTTGGTGAGACCTCATTTCTACAATAAATCAAAAAATTCGTCGGGCATGGTAGCATGTGCCTCTAGTTTCGACTACTTGGAAGGCTGGGGTGGCCATGAGCATGCCACTGCACTCCAACCTGGGCGACAGAGTGAGACTCCAACTCAAAAGTAAAAAAAAAATCAGGAGGGATGTCCCAGTTTGCTTTCTGAAGCATCTCTTCGGGCTCTGGGTTTCATTGGTTGTTTTTGAGAGCAAATTCTAACTGCATATACTTTGACTATAAAAGGCCTGGTTGTTTGGGCTTTCAGCTAGGTCTCAGGTCTATAAATAGAAGAACTAATGACTGCTCTGTTTTGGCAGAGGTTCTGTCTGAACACCCTGCAGCATGAGTGGTTCCGCGTGTCCAGTCAGAAGTCAGCCATTCCAGCCATGGTGGGGGACTATATAGCTGCTTTTGAGGCCATCTCCCCTGATGTCCTCCGCTACGTCATCAACATGGCTGATGGCAACGGCAACACAGCCCTCCATTACAGTGTGTCCCACTCCAACTTTGAGATTGTGAAGCTGCTTTTGGACGCTGGTACGTTGGCTGCCACCATCCTTTCTCTAGCAATACAATAAAGTGGGTTGTGACTCATCTCAAAGTAGCTGGTTGAGCCACTCTTGAATTCTCTGATCATCTAAAATCCTTTTCATTGCTATTCCACATGACATGGCAAGAATATTGTTCTTGAGTCATTCATGGGAGGCTTGAAGTTGAAACAAAACTGGGTGACACAGATTCCAGATCTATTTTGAAAGGAGGTTTTGAGGATATTCTTGCTGCAGTTCAGCTGCATTCAAGTGAGGTGGATCCCTGGCAGTAAACATGACTCACGTTCCCTCCTGAGCTGAGTCATGCAGGCTTGGCTGGTCCGCTCTCAGGAGGTTCACCGCTCACAGGCCTAGAGTCACAGCTTTGGTGCTTGTGGACCACTCAGCATGTCCTTGCTCCACAACTACCATCCTGCTGTCCATGCGCAAGTGCGTGGCCAGCCAAGGGACCAGGCAAAGCCACTGTAACAGGCTATGGTTGATTCACCACGATTCTCGCCAAAATATACTCGGTGATTGGAAAATCAGCATTGAGCAAAGGAAGGGCTATTCTTACAATGACAATAGTGGAAATTTGCTATCCCAGAATATAGTCCGAGGAGATCTTAAACATGAAGTGAGGGAGTGAGGCATGGACCGGTCCCTTTGAGAAATCGTGAGCTTTCAACTTTTTATTCCACTGAAGCAGCCGAGTGATACACATGTCCCGAAATCACTTCTTTTTATTTTTGTAATATATATTTTTTACTTCTATTGTGTGACTGACACAGAATTCACAGTCTCTCAGCCTAATCAATGAGATACAATGTGAATACCTGATTTAGAGTAGGCAATAAAACCTCAGTTTTCCTAAGTTCTCTCTTGATCCACTGTCGAATTTTTTTAATGCTCTGTTTTGGGGATTGGAGGTTAATGCAGAGAAGAATTCCAAGTAGATTTATCCTTTTCTAAGTTTTCTTGTGCCTTATATCAGGGGCCATGTTAGGGTATAACTGCTTCCATCTTATAGGAAGGAATTTCAAGACTTCTTCCCTTCAGACTTTCCAGACTATAAACAGAGAAGGCGATAATGTCAGCCCAAGTTATTGTTTAAACAGAGAGGTGGATAATATCCAGAGAAACTGAAAATAAGATTTTATTATTACTTATGAAAGGAAGAATTTAATATTCCCTTAGACAATTAGAGTGGATGAAATATCTTGGCAAATTAAATGATTTTAACTCCATTGTTGGATGGTTTTGAGGAATCACTTTTCTCTATTTACTTAATTTTTACTGCTCACCATTAGAGGCTGAGATTCTGGCTCCCTGAGGAGTAAATCTAGGGTGCTTCAGCATCTGGGAAGAACAGCATCCCAGACACTGAGGAGCCTCACAGAGCACATGTACTAACCCGCTTCTCCACCTCACAGCCTTCTCTTTTTCCTTTTCTACATAAAACATACACACTTTTAAAAATGCCATTAATGTCTTAGTATGTTGTTGTTTGAGTCATAAGGTGAATTTTCATGGTGCCTTCTCACTCCCTTATGATAGAAACATTCTAAACATTTTCATGTAATATTTGTGCACACATAAAAACTGCTTTTAACTCTCGCCATTCCTCTCACTTCATAGAAAGTGCTAGAGGAGCTTTTAAATGTCTGAAGGATCATCTAGCCCCTGAAAACACCTTAAGAATTACAGGACTAGAGAAGGTCTAGGTCAGTGGGTCTGCTAAGAGGACTTCACTGCATCTGCTTTCAGACCACAAATTCCAGAGCTAGATGTTATAAGACTGGAATTCCAAACAAATCCGCATAGTAGATTCAGGGTCTCAGAATGAGTCATGTTTGGATTAAGTAGGTACCACCGTAATTTGGTGTTCCGTACACAGGCCTTTATAAATCCTTCTTTCCCGTAGAGCTCTCACTGCCTGCTTCTCGCCAAAACAGTGATTTCCTAAACACAGATGAATGCCTGGATTGCATATTCTTGTTTATTCTCCAAGGCAACTGTTACCTAGAACAACCTCACGGACCTCCAAACCGTTGCAGCTCAACCACCAGTTGCAAATAAGATGTGCTATAGAAGCTCACTGTCATTTCTGTTGCTTCAAGTCTTGTGAAATAGCAGAAAAACAAATTTTTTTTGGTTTGGAATGAAAACATCTCTTACACTTCCTTCTAAGTCACTCTTGGTCTCTGACCCCTGGTGCCATTTCACTGGGCATGGCCCCCCAGATGATATAAACCCCACTAAACCCTCAGTGCCTCCGTGGGGCTGCTGCCATGAAGAGAGAGCTGCTCCCGAAAAAGACTCCTTTCTCTGCAGATGTGTGCAACGTGGATCACCAGAACAAGGCAGGGTACACCCCCATCATGCTGGCAGCTCTTGCCGCCGTGGAGGCCGAGAAGGACATGCGTGTGGTAGAAGAACTCTTCGCCTGTGGGGATGTGAATGCCAAAGCCAGTCAGGTCAGCATACTTGCTCCCTGTGCTCCCGAGTGCTGGTCTGACGGGTGGGTGGCATCAGGCCTGCTGGGACCCCTCTGATGGAACAGATGCTGATGCACGCTCCCACATTGGCGCATGTGCTCTGGCCTACCCCAAGTCCACGTGTAACCTGGTGCTCCTTGCTGGCCAAACACACCAGTGAAATAGGGGCTTAAATGTGGCACTGGAAATGTCTCCCTCCTTTGCCTTGCCTTTCCTCTGTCGGCAGAAATTGTACAGAAACTGTGTGCCTGCATAAAAATGATTGGGAGTCCCCATGATACACCCAGTGACTGTGGCTTCCTCTCCTGTTGTGTTTTCATGCCCAAGTCCAGATGTGTCCACAGCTTGACTTTTAAACATCTTCTGAACTTCCCAGCTCCTTGCTCTGATGAGCAGGTCTTCTAAGCTAAAGTGAAAACTGGCTTCTCATTTTATGACCTTTCTTAGCTCATAGCTCACAAGAAACTGGTTTCTCCATGCCTGCCACCACTCCACCCCAAGTAATTCCATGTCTGGCTTTTGCCCCTCTGTCATCACACTCCTCCCTCCCCATCCCCCTGGCTCACTAAGGGCCACCCCCTTCCAGCTCCATATGTACTTCTGAAGTCCTGTCATTCCTTTCTGTAGGCAGGACAGACGGCCCTCATGCTGGCAGTCAGTCATGGGCGGATAGACATGGTGAAAGGCCTGCTGGCTTGTGGGGCCGACGTCAACATCCAGGACGATGAGGGCTCCACAGCCCTTATGTGTGCCAGCGAGCATGGGCATGTAGAGATCGTCAAGCTGCTACTGGCCCAATCCGGCTGCAACGGCCACCTGGAAGACAACGTAAGCTGTCTCCATTGGCCCTCTGGCCAGGAGCTCTGTGGGTGCTATTGGCAAGAGGGAGAGAACGAATTCTGCTCTACTCTCCTTGTGGGTTTGTGTTGCCATCCGGGCTACCTCTCTCCATGGCCCCAGCTTGGCTGCCATCACTATGTACAAACCAACACTCCAAAAACTAAAGCCAAAAGCAGAAAGATAAATAGACCCCACCCCAAAATGCATAAAAGGAAAAATGTGATTTAATAGGCATGTATGACAGCCACTCTACAAAAGGGGAATAAACAGATTGGCACTAGAGTCAATCAGTAAGGTGACTCCTGAGAAGTCCACTAAGCAGAGACGGCTGGTCCCCAGTCCATTTGGAAATCCAGGTTATTGGTCAATAGAAGCTGGGGTTCTTATGCGACTGAAACCGTTTCCTCCCACAGTGAAATGATGTCCCACCTGAAGTGAACGCAGGTGCTCCACTGGGGCCCATCAAGTGAATTATGTGACATTTCATAAGCCAGAGATTCTCGAATACCTTGGCTAGTTTGAGCACATTTCTCCATTTCTGCTTGGACTGGTCCCATCATTATCACTCTGATCTGCCTTTCCAGTTCCTAAGCTGCCCACATTCCCAGATAACCCCTTGACCGGGAAGCCTATGGGAGAGGGGATACTTCTGGGTGTCTCCAGGCCAAATGGGAAAGTAGCAACTGGCAGAAGCCATGAGAACTTGCATCTGGATGGTGAAACCGTTTGAAGGTCACAGAGGTTGGGCGGGGTTGGCTCTGTTTTTGAAAGCTTATCTCTGTGGTGCACAGATTGGAACCAGAAATTCCTTCAGCTCAAAACACCAAAAAGAGGGAAAATATTCTCCTTTACACTTAAGATCCTTCTGGACCCAGCAGGGAGAGCAAATCAGTGGGGCACTAAGGGGTGACTAGCTTCCCAGTGTCCGCTACCTCCACAGGATTAAACACAGGAGCTGCCCCCACTAGATCCCCTTAACCTTCCTTCAAGGGGAGGGATAGCTTCTGCCCTACCCTTCCTCAAGAACAGTTTGTATTGGGTGTGTTTTGCTTTTACTTTTATTCTTTTTCAACACAGAATAGCTTGTAGGTCCAATAACAAGAGGTCTTAGCGCCAAGTCACTTTTAGAAATCCTGGCAGCCTCAGCAAATTGCCTGCTTCCCTATCTGTAAAGTAGTATGAGAACATCACAGGCCTCTGGAAGAAAAACAGCTCCCAAAATTCACAGCATGGGTGGGAAGGATCATCAGATTAAACCACAGGGAGTCATTTTCTGCTCTTCATGGCCAGAAGGGATTCCTTATCTCAAGACTAGACAAAGAATTGATTGTGCTGCTGTTGGCCTAAATACTCCTTTATATCCATCTAAAAAAGTGGGGTTTTTTTGAGTTGGAGTCTCACTCTGTTGCCCAGGCTGGAGTGCAGTGGCATGCTCACGGCTACTGCAGCCTCTACCTACTAGGCTCAGGCAATCCTTCCACCTCAGCCTTCCAAGTAGCTGAAACTACAGGTACATGCTACCACACTCGGCTACTTTTTTTTTTTTATTGTAGAGACGCGGTCTCACCAAGTTTCCTGGGCTAGTCTAGAACCCCTGGACTCAGGCAACCCTCTCCACCTCAGCTTCCCAAAGTGTTAGGATTACAGGCTTGAGCCACCACGCCTAGCCATCCAAGTTTAATGGAAATCAAGCAATGAATCGAAATGTTTTCTTTCCCATGTATAGTGTTGCCCCTCATTTCCATAAGATACATCTATTCAAGCTGGCAGGATTGAGTACTTCCACATAGATGTTGTAGCATTAGGTAGAAGTTGGTAGGGCTTTAGGAACACAGCGCCCTTTCCTAGAGGAAAGTAAGAGATCTTGGACAAATTGCAGGGCCTCCTGACACACACCATGGTACTTGCCTGGTCATTTGTAATTATAAAAAAAAAGAGAAACTACATTATGTGTCTACCCCCCATCTTCTCCTACTGCCCCCTTCTGGTGGGCAGAGTGGTTGAATAAGAGTTCCTCATGAGCAACCTATGTTTGGGGAGGATGCACAGTATACAACCTCCCTGCTAAACACTGAGTGTCAGAAGGAACGGGGCGATTCTCCTCTCCACTGGGCAATTCTCCTCTCCACTGGGCTTTCTTGGAGGCGGAGGCTTACTGTGCCTCTCCACATCCTCCAGCCTCTGGACTTAGAGGTCCAGGAAAGTTTCCTAAAGGATTGAACAGGTGACCTGATGAGGAACCTGATCAGCTGCTGGAGAGTGTCTTGTTACTTTTGGCTGTCTGGAAGTTTAAGAAACCCAGCCTGGCTTGTTCTTTCTATCTGATCTTAAGGATGGCAGCACCGCGCTCTCCATCGCCTTGGAAGCAGGACACAAGGACATCGCGGTTCTTCTGTATGCCCATGTCAACTTCGCAAAAGCCCAGTCTCCGGTCAGTGTTGTGCACTTGGCAATTGTAAGTAGGCTGAGATCCACCAGCCTGGCAGACCCCCTTCCTCTGGGAGTTGACAGGAGATGCATGTTTTATGTTGACTGTGAAAATGGAAGTTTTAGTCTAGAGCTTAAGAGTTCATTGTTTCTGTCCCATCCTGAAGGCCAGGAGAGCCAATGCTCTGCAGAGACTGGGCCCTGCTTATCTTTGGGAGACAGATGCTCTCACAACCTTACAGGGAGGTTTTTAGTCTCTACAGAATTACCCAAATGGCACACTCTGAACCTATGGATACACATTGCCATGGTGCTGGCAGTGTTCCTAAAGCCAGACTGTGGGCAGCCTGTAGTCCAGAGTTCACTCTGAGCAGGAAAGTGACTTCTCAGTACAGCTGAACACACTGAGCTCAGCTGACTTTGGAGTTAAGCTTGCTACTGTAGACATCTGTCCACTTTTCTTGGCTGGAGCTCTCCAGTCTCTGGCTTACGTAGTTATCCACTGTGGTGGACTGAGTTCCTGTGACACAGGGCACACATCTGCTTGAGGTCACTTTTAACTCCCAACTGTTTTCTTTTCTTGGTCTCTAGGGTACTCCTAGGCTTGGAAGGAAGACGTCTCCAGGTCCCACCCACCGAGGTTCATTTGATTGACTGTATGCAAATAGCCCTCCATTGACATGCCGCCATTAAGCTGCTAATTGTTCCTGTTGGGTGACATACTGAATGTATACATGTTGTGCCTGAGCTCACCAGCAAACAGAAGCGTAAAGCCCAGGGCTAAAGGCTGAAGCTTTCACAGTGCAGAGACTGCCAACCAGGCCACCACGCCTCCTTCCTGGCCACCTTCTGTCTGTGTGGGGCACACTTTGACCCACCTCTGTTGCTGTTGAGTCTCTGCTCCGTTATGTACAGTTGTAGGAAATGGTGACCTGACCTGAACGGCACATTCTGTTCTTGCTCTCTGCTCCCACCAACCGAAAGAGGCATCAGTTCCTCATCCAGCGGCATCAGGTTTTAAAATTCTTCCACAAATATTGATATTTACTGCATGTGGAACCATCAGAAAACGCTTCTAGAATTCCATTCCAGGACAATTTTGCTGATTTTTATTTTGTCCTTATTATTTTAAAGTAAGGAAGTTGAGATGACTTTGATCATCATCAACCTGGACCCGGGCTGGTGGTTTCTGGTTTAAAAATAAAAGATGGAACTCTCAAAAAAGTATAAAAGAAAAATATTTTCATTTGATTTTATCTGATTTATCTGGATGTATTATATGACTTTTTATTAAAAAAGGATCTATATGAAATTGACACAGTATTTTCAACTTTTATATTCCATAGTCATTACAGACATGAAGAACTACATGTAACATGACCATATTTTTATTGATAACTGCACAACCCTGTCTGTATCTAACGGTAAAGGTGAATCATGTTAGAGGAACTGGCTATGTATTTGCCTCTAGAGAAACCTAGTGTAGTTCTTTGTATTTATGGATTCCTTTATACCATGTCACATTTACTTTGGTACTATATGTATTTAAGTGTTTGAAGTGCCTTAGACTCTTGCCATATTTCCAAAATAAAATTTCATTAAGCTCTTTTCCTTGTCCCTGCTCCATCTATGACAGCTGTCTGCCTCAGTCCTGTCGATTTACAGCAGCAGCAGCAAATGCTGACAGATGGACCACATGGAGAGGCCAAGCACGTGGTCCGTGGGTCTTGGGGGCTCTGCCAGGGAGGAGGCATCTTCTGAGAGCACTAGTCCATTTCCACAGCTTGACTCCTGCCTCAGGTTGAAGTCAGGAGGCTACAATTAGAGACTAATTAGGCACAGGCTCATCAGGCAGATAATCTCCAAGGAGAGCTTCGAATTGGCTCTTCTCAGGGACAGAAGTGCTAGTCCTTGACTGATTTGGGGTGCAACGGCTTGGGTGACTGGTTGGAACATGTCATGACAAGAAGGGAGAGGTGAAACTGGAGAGACTGTTTATTTCAGTGTACTGTTGGCCAGCCCCTGTTTTCAAGTTCTTTTTAAAGAATAAAGAAAATGGGGACTATCTCATTAAAATGAAGGCGCATAACAGCCAAAATTCAAACTAGGCGTTTTGGCACAGTTGCTTGTGGTGAATTTTGACCAAGGCTACTGTGAGAGCCAGGGACATTCGAAAAATATCACTGAGACTTTTCCTTCCTCCCTCCCTTGGCCCTCCCTCCTCCCCCCTCCAGTCTCCCTCCTTTCCTGTAATGATAGTTTTAATGTTAAAACTGGGAGCTCAGGAAGGGACAAGAGAAAAGACTTCTCTAATAGGTGTTTCACCATAATGCCTGTTTCACAGGGTCAAGGTCTGTATCTTTCCAAAAATGGGAGGTGCCGAGAGAGCAGCATTGGCAGTGCAGGCAGGCAGGCCGGGGCAGTAGCAGGCTGCTCTCCCAGGACCACCAAGAGGACCATCCTCTGCCGTGAACTATGGAAGTGAGACCACAACCACCTGGAGTCATAAGCCTCTCTTTCTCTCCCAGGACAGATCTGCCAGTTCTGGGATTTGGGCTAAATTTTGGTTCAGGTAATTATTCAAGCCCAAGTTCCTACAGATTCAAAATAGCACAATAAAGCAGAAGAGGTCGGGCTCAGTGGCTCATCCTGTAATCCCAGCCCTCTGGGAAGCCAAGGCAAGTGAACTGCCTGAGCTCACAGGTTCAAGACCAGCCCGGGCAACTTGGCGAGACCTCGTCTCTACAATATATCAGAAATTAGCCAGGCATGGTAGCGCGCACCTGTAGTTTTGAGTACTTGGAAGGCTGAAGCAGAAGGATCGCCAGAGCCCAGCAGAAAGATGCTGGAGTGGCTGTGAGCGTGCCACTGCACTCCAGCCTGGGCAACAGAGTGAGAGTACAACTCAAAAAAAAAAAACACTGTGTGTGAGAGAAGTTGAGCTATGCCTTGTTGGCCCTGTAATGGCATGACATGCCTTTTGGGCAAAGAGGTTTGTCTCTCAGGTGGGTTGTGGGCCTGAGAATTTTCTCTATTCCATCTGAGAAAGGAAAAACATTAATATAAATGAATGAGGAAACGAATCCCTATGTCTGCAAGTTGCCTTTCAGATTTCTTGTGCTAAATTTTGAAAAAGAAAATGATTGCTTTTTTTATCCTTGAGTGAGGTTTTATACAATATGACCCTCACTGCTGGGTAACACACACTGGCTGGAGCCTTGTTTGCTAATAACACTGGGCACTTAGAATGCTTTTTGTCAAATATCACAGAAAACATCAACAAAACAAAAAGCTGGTTCTTTGAAAGAATTAACAAGACTGAGGGACCCCTAGCCAGAATGAGCAAGAAAAAGAGAGAAAAGACCCAAATAAACACAATCAGAAATACAAAAGATCAGACCACAACTGACCCCAAAGAAATACAAAAGATCATCAGAGATTACTATGTATACCTATATGGAAACAAACTTGATAACCTCAATGAAATGGAGGACTTTCTGACATAACACAACCTCCCCAGGTTGAAACAAGAAGACATTGAGACACTAAATAGACCAACAACAACCTAGGAAATTGACTCTGTCATAAGAAAATTATCTACAAAAAAAGCCCTGGACTGGATGCCTTTCCAGCAGAATTCTATGAAATGTACAAGGAGGAACTGTTAGCAATCCTACTGAAAGTATTCCAGGCAATTGAGAAAGATGGAATTCTCCCCAATTCATTTTACGAGGTTAACATCACACTGATACCCAAACCAGTAAAAGATCCAGCAGAAAAAAGAGAACTACAGGCCAATATCCCTTATGAACATACATGCAAAAATCCTCAAAAAGATTCTAGCAAATCAGATTCAAAAACACATCTCAAAAATCATCCACCATGACCAGGTAGGCTTCATCCCCAGGATGCAGGGATGTTTCAACATCTGCAAGACCATAAATGTAATTAAATACATCAACAGATGAAAAAACAAGAACCACATGATTATATTATTAGATGCAGAAAAAGCTTTTGATAAAATGCAGCATCCCTTCTTGATAAAAAACCTTAGACACCTAGGTATAGAAGGAACATACCTCAAAATAATAAGTGCCATCTACAATAAACCCACAGCTAACAATTCTAAATGAACAGAAACTAGAAACATTTCTCCTGAAAACTGGAACAAGACAAGGCTGCCCATTCTCTCCGCTCTTGTTCAACATTGTGTTGGAAGTCTTAGCTAGGGCAATTAGACAAGAGAAGGAAATCAGGGGTATCCAAATAAGAAAAGAGGAAGTCAAGTTATCCCTCTTTGCTGATGATATGATCCTATACCTCAAAAATTCAAAAGAATCTGTCAAAAGCCTGCTTGCACTGATAAAGGACTTTGGCAAAGTACAAAATAAATGTGCAAAAGAAAGTTGCACTCTTATATACCAACAACAAGCAGGTGGAGAACCAATTAGAAAGCACAATCCTATTCACAATAGCCACAAAAAAATGAAATACCTCAGCATCTTCCTAACCAGAGAAGTGAAAGACCTTTACAATAATAACTACAAAACACTGCTCAAAGAAATCCAAGCAGACACAAACAAATGGAAAAATATTCCATGCTCATGGATAGGAAAAGTCAACATTGTTAAGATGTCCATCCTACCAAAGGCAATCTATAGATACAACGCAATACCCATTAAATTACCAACATCATTCTCAGACCTGGAAATGACAAAACAGAAATTCATATGGAAATGTAAATGACCATGAATAGCCAGAACTATCCTTAGCAAAAGAAACAAAGCAGGAGGTGTCACACTTCCAGACTTCAAACTTTACTATAAGGCTACAATAATCAAAACAGCCTGGTATTGGTACAAGAACAGGCATATAGACCAATGGAACAGGGTAGAGATTCCGGAAGCAAAGCCTCAATTCCTCAACCAGCTCATCTTTGACAAAGCCTCCAACAACAACCACTGGGGAGAGGAGAACCTATTCAGTAAATGGTGCTGGGGAAACTGGTTGACTACATGCAGAAGATTGAATCAGGACCCCTACCTATCACCATACACAAAAATTAACTCTAAATGGATCAAAGACCTAGACATAAAACCTCAAACTATAAGAATCTTAGAAAATGTAGGAGACACCCTTATGGAAATTGGAACTGGCAGCCATTTCCTGATCAAAACCCTAAGTGCCCATACCCTAAGAAATAAGATAGACAAGTAGGACCTCGGCAAACTGACAAGCTTCTGCAAAGCAAAAAAAATAAATAAATAATAAACCATCCAGAGAGCAGAGAGACAGTCCACAGAATGGGAAAAAATATTGCCAACTATATATCTGACAAAGGCCTAACATCTAGGATCTATAAGGAACTCAAGCATGCCTAAAGGAAAAAACAAACAGCCCCATTAAAAAGTGGGCAAAAGCCGGGCTCGGTGGCTCAGCCTGTAATCCCGCGCCTTTGGGAGGCTGAGGTGAGTGGATTGCCTGAGCTCGCGGGTTCGAGACCCGCCTGGGCAGCGAGACCTCATCTCTACAATAAATCAAAAAATCAGCCGGGCGTGGTAGTGCATGCCTGTAATTCCAGCTACTTGGAAGGTGGAGGCGGAAGGATCCCCGGAGCCCAGCAGGCGAGGTTGCGGTGGCCGGGAGCAGCCACTGCACTCCAGTCTGGGCGACAGAGTGAGACTCCAACTCAAAAAAAAAAAAGAAAAAAAAGTGGGCAAAGCCGGGCTCTGTGGCTCAGCCTGTAATCCTGTGCTTTGGGAGGTAAGGTGAGTGGATTGCCTGAGCCCGCGGATTCAAGACCTGCCTGGGCAACTTGGCGAGACCTCATCTCTACAATAAATCAAAAAATTAGCCGGGCATGGTAGCACATGCCTGTAGTTCCAGCTACTTGGAAGGCGGAGGCGGAAGGATCGCCAGCGCCCAGCAGGTCAAGGCTGCAGTGGCCGGGAGCGGCACTGCACTCCAGTCTGGGCGACAGAGTGAGACTCCAACTCAAAAAATAAATAAATAAATAAATAAAATAAAAAGTGGGCAAAAGACATGAATAGACACTTCTCAAAAGAAGATATACGGGCAGCCAACAGACACATGAAAAAGTGCTCAGCCTCACTCATCATCAGAGAAATGCAAGTCAAAACCACATTGAGAGACCACCTAACCCCAGTAAGAATGGCCATCATTAATAAAACAACAACAGATGCTGGCGAGGATGCAGAGAAAAAGGAACACTTCTGCACTGCTGGTAGGAATGCAAACTAGCGCAACCTCTTTGGAAGACAGTGTGGTGATTTCTGAAAAGAACTAGAAACTGACCTTCCATATGACCCAGCAATCCCCCTATTGGGAATATACCCAGAGGAACTCAAATCATTCTACAAAAAAGATACCTGCACACATGTTTGTTGCTGCTCTATTCACAATAGCAAAAACATGGAACCAACCATGCTGCCCATTGAAGCTGAACTGGATAAAAAAAATGTACATATACACAATGGAATATTATGCAGCCATAAAGAAGGACAAACATATGGACTTTGCACCAACTTGGATGGATTTAGAGTCCATCACACTCAGTGATTACCACAGAAACAAAGAACAGAGTTCCGTATGTTCTCACTCATAAGTGGACCTTGAACAATTATAATACTATAAGAAAGGGATTGGCAGTTGAGGGAAACTGCCAGGGGAGGGAGGGGCATAACTCATCAGCAAGGGTACCTGCATAATGAACATTTGTATACTGAAATGTACCCCACATCTTTAAAATAAAAAATAAAATAAAAAGAATACTTTTTGTCTTGGAATCTTAGCACACCATATAAACAAGCCTGATTATCCATTGGTACAGCTGTGATTTATTGAGGTACAACTCCATAAAGGGACAGGAGATATGGCAAGGTCCGCAGGTGAGGCCGGCATAGAGTTAGGGACTCCTGATTTTATTTTCTAGCTAATGTTAAGAGAAGGCTAAACCTTTGTGTGATAGCCAATTTCAAAACCATTGCCCTGGAAGTTGGGCAGTGGAGTGCTGGAATCTACTCCAAGGCAAGAGGAATGGGGCAGTGGGACCCTTGAGAGTTTAATGCTAAGAAAGTAACACTAAGATTGGTGCAGTGGCCTCTAATCCAAGATACTCAGGAGGCTGAGGCAGGAGGTTTGCTTGAGGCCACTAGTTCAAGACCAGCCTGGGAAACAGACTTTGTCTCTTTAAAAACAAAAACTGACCACTGTCTTCCCACTTACCGTGGAGGAGTAGGGATACCCCTGGAGAATTTATCAGGAACATTATCCGGAAGGTTGCTAAAATAAATGAAGTGTTGAGCCCTGTCCTATAAGTTATCAATACTCTGAGAACAATTTTATCCCTTATTTTTATAATGCTGAAATGCTACATGACAATTCTTGCAGGTGGAATCGGGTAAGAAAACTGCTGTTTCTTCCTCAAAGGAAATCATGAATGACCAACCATAATCTTTCTTTAAATCTTGCTAGATCCTTTTTGGGGCGCCTGCTGCAAGTAAAATACTTTTATTTTGCTGATGCTTTTGTGTAAGCGTTCCCTTCACAGCAGGCATAAGAAGTTCTGGAGGAAACTGGTGAAAAATGCAAACGTGGGGCCTGCCCTGAGGATTCCAATTCTTTAGGTCTAGGAATCTGCATCTTTAACAGACATCCTAGGTGTTTTCCACTGTGACATTTGGAACAAGGATTTCTAGAAGGCCAGGACCCGTGACTGCCACAGATCCATTTTCCTGTACTTATAGGGACTGCAGAGGTTGGCTCAGGACATAGGTGACCGAGGCTGAGCAGGCCGACAGTTCTGAGTATTTTCCCAAGTCAATCTCCTTTCTTTCTCAAGGAGCTGAACTCTTGCTGCTCAGGATGGAGGCCATGAGCCATTGCTTTGGCATTGGAATAAAGGCGGTTTTCCATTTTATTCTTTACCAAAGTACATTTTTTTTCCCAGCCCTGGGCCTTAGCTAGAAACTATTTCATTCAACTTTCTACATCAGGAAATTACTAATCATGTGTTTGCTCTTATTCAGCATGGCTGTAATTTAAAAGTCAGCTGATTATAAAAATATATTTAATGTACACTTTGTTGAAGATTATTACCACAAAAGAATGTGGCTGAACTGTTGGCCAAAATGGTCCTGAGCTGCTCATGCTCGAGCCTCCTTCCTGGAAGGCACAGGCTAGTTCCTGTGGGGTGGAACTGACAATTCCAGCTCTTACAGTGTGGAAAACAGAATTAGAGGGAATCTGTAACAGTATCCCTAGGATACCTATCCTGAATTCTGGCAAAGATTTTGCAGGGAAGCTGGAAAACAAAATACCACTTTTTTTGTTTGTTTTTGAGTTGGAGTTTCACTCTGTCGCCCAGGTTGGAGTGCAGTGGCCCAGCGTCGACCTGCTGGGCTGTAGCAGGCGATCACTCTGCCTCAGCTTTCCAAGTAGCTAGAACTGCAGGCACTACCACGCTCAGCTAATTTTTTTTATTTATTTATTGTAGAGACGAGGTCTCGCCAAGTTGCCTGGACAGGTCTTAAACCCGCAGGCTCAGGCAATCCACTTGCCTCGGTCTCCCAAAGTGCAGGGATTACAGGCTGAGCTACCGAGCCCAGGCTAAAATGCCATTTTTATGGGCATGTCCTTAGGGCGAGATCCTGGTAATGGTCCATTTCTTGCCTTTGGGGTAGTTGCAGTGTCCTGTTCACAATGTCTGACTTAGGGGACATTTGGGAAGGAGGTGGCATTTAGAAACCCACGGCCTCCTCAGCAAGACCCTGAGGATTTAATGGCCAAGAGGATGGTAAATATATCCCTTATTTTCAGATAATGGATGCTGCCTAAGAAATACTCCTATTCTTTGCGACCAGCCCGGGCAACCTGGCGAGACCTCATCTCTACAATATATCAAAAAATTAGCCGGGCATGGTAGCACGTGCCTGTAGTCCTGGCTACTTGGAAGGCTGAGGCAGAAGGATCACGTGAGCCCAGCAGGTCATCACTGGGGTGGCCGTGAGCATGCCACTGCACTCCAGCCTGGGCGACAGAGTGAGACTCTGACTAAAAAAAAAAAGAAAAGAAATACTCCTATTCTTAAGACCAAATGCCAGTCTCATATTTGAGCCAAAATAAGTTTTATACTTGTTCTTCATTCCCCAACCCTGAAAGAGCCAGTTTACCCATCCTAAGAATACACCTGGAGGGTGAGGCTCTGTGATTGACAGAAAGAGTAAATACCTGAGCTGTGGATGGGCAGGTGCTGCTTTGCCCCAAAGGTTGGTTGAAGGCGATCTAGTGCCAGCTGGGCGGTCTCCTTATGTCTCATATGTCAGGCAGCCAAGAGATTCTGGCTATGGTCTCCTGCTCTGGTAGAAAGTACTGGATGTGCTTAAATAAACAGGTAATAAAGAAAACATCTATTAATGAGGTTGAGTTCCTGAAAATTCAGAGTGTTCACCTACCCCCGATCCTGCCTAAAATATGCCACCTCTTCCCCTCCCTCGAAATCCAGTCTTCCCACAGGAAGCTCACTAGGATTAAATTTCGTGCTTGGGTGTGTAACATCATCTGCCAGGAACTGAGAGTTCCGGCGCCCAGCTGATAAATATTAGTTGAATGAATGACTGAAAAAAATAACAGAAGCATGGTGTTGGAAGTCAGGAGATTGTTGCCTTGAGGGAGGGGGAGGGAGTGTTGACGCAAGGGAAAGAGGCTGGCGAGATCCTGGTAATGGTCCATTGCTTGCCTGTGGGGTAGTTGCAGCGTCCTCGCAACTTGTGTGCTTTTCTGTACGGATATTAACTTCAACTTTTCTTTTTTCTGAGTTGGAGTCTCACTCCGTCACCCAGACTGGAATGCAGTGGTACGCTCACAGCCACCCCAGCGTCGACCTGCTGGGCCCCAGTTATCCTTCCACCTCAGCCTTCCAAGTAGCCGGAAGTACAGGGGCGCGCTACCCTGCCCGGCTAATTTTTTTTTTTATTATTATCGTAGAGACAAGGTCTTACCAAGTTGCCCGGGCTGGTCTTGAACCCGCAGACTCAGGCAATTCACTCACCTTGGCCTCCCAAAGCACTCCCAGCCACTGCACTCCAGTCTGGGTGATAGAGTGAGACTCCAACTCAAAAAAAAAAGGAAAAAAAAAGAAAAAGTCATGGTGGTGTATGTCTGTAGTTCCAGCTAACTGGAAGGCTGAGGCGAAAGGAGCACCTAAACCCAGCAGGTCAAGGTTGCGGTGGCTGTGAGCATGCCACTGCACTCCAGCCTGGGTGACAAGAGTGAGACTCCAACTCAAAAAAAAAAAGAAAGGAAAAGTTTGATCAAAGAAGACTTAGGAGGGAGGGTGTAGATATGGAGCTCAATAAGATCAAAGAGAATGACTATAAAAAGTAAAAACTGTCGGGCTCGGTGGCTCAGCCTGTAATCCCGCGCCTTTGGGAAGCTGAGGTGAGTGGATTACCTGAACCCGCGGGTTCGAGACCCCCCTGGGCAACTTGGCGAGACCTCATCTCTACAATAAATCAAAATGAGCTGGGCGTGGTAGTGCACG